>NW_022683792.1:1296868-1299556 GCF_011630105.1 Anneissia japonica | reverse complement strand
GATGTACAATCAATGATTATTACTTTATGATACATTATTTACGTGTAATTCTATGATCAAATAAAATCGCATGTTTACAAAAAAAAAATTAAATGCGCATAATACACCAATGCATACATATTGTGGAAAAATACAATTGCTGTCTTCACCACAAGAGAGGAAAGATTCCAACGAGGCCGATCGAATTAATTTTTGCAAATTAAACAGACGAAAATCTTATTGATGACCATCCCGGGGTCATGAAAATATCATCTCTTGCTATGTAAGAAATTCTAATGCTGAATTATATTTGTCTTTTTATCTCACCACAGACGGTGGCCCCAAATCCTTTTAGTTTCATGTGAACTTGGAATGCGCCCGTGTTCGTGTTAAAAACCATATAACCTGTTTATCTGTATTTAACAGGGCCCGGATTATCACATTATGAGCTCTGTTCTGGATTGAACGAATTGGCACAGCGTGCATGTTACTTACTTCAAAGGTGACATTAAGTCCCCAACTAGGAACATAATAAAACTGATTAAATTACAATGCTATGATGAACGATATACGAATATGATGACACGGCCTAGTTTAAAGTCATTGAAGGCTTGTTGATAAGAAGTGAGTAAAGGTTGTTTATATCCCGATTTATTTCGAATTAACTTTAATCAACGAACAAATTTATTTTAGCAACAAATCAGTTGTACAATAGTTTCCGTGCTGCAGTGTTCTGATAGTTTTCAATAATTTTCTGTTAGGCAATTAGTTTGCAAATTAAATAGCAGATCACGATTCAATAATTGTTGTCTCCGCTTGATTCCCGAAGGCTCTCTCTTCATTCCTTGATTTTTAGCAGCGAATGAAATGATCGAAATAAATTACTGTTAATTGTTAAAGAATAATTCAGGACTTCGTAAAATTGTAAGAGGACAAGGGAAGATTTTTACTTAAATCCTAACATCCGAATCTCGAATCGGGAAGAAAAAACACAATTTGTAGAGGAGAAAAAAAAATGTATTTTTAACGTAAGTAGACTCTAAAATCACTTAAATAAGCCATTGAAACCTCTAAGCTGCCACAGTTTCAGGGGCTTAGTCCCCTGGACCACTTCAGAAAGATTACGCCCAACCACGCCCACTTACACTCCCGTCGGGGGATATCCCCCACCGGTTGGGGACATCAGACCCCCAATTCGGACAAATCCTGGTGCCACCCCTGCTACTCCATCGTTCATAAGGCAAATAATTTCGAATATTGAAAGTTCATTTTCTCGCGTGTTGGTTCGTATAGAACGTGCAGAGAAATCACGTGACTATCGTCCTGCCGGTCTGGAGTTCATATTAGTACAGGAATCATTATCTTTCCCAATGGTTAGTGATCCAACTGCTAATGTGCATAGTCTATATTTTAAATTATTATATTCTAGACTCTTAACTTCACGGGTTTTTATGTCGAATACAAACGCATACTGATATCCGTCGGTGTATGATTGCGACACCATACTTTGATTTCGCAGAAAAGTAACTTTAAAAAAATTGCCTATCAACCAAATTTGTTTATAAGAAAGATAGTTCATTTACCTTACTGACCCAACAGTACCTCCATCTCTTGCGTATCCAGTCCATGCAAGGAACAAGCCTCATCATAGACGGTTGCCTTCTCTTTTGTATCAAGTTAGAAGTGGGTGTGTTTAGAAGTTCATTATTCTGAAAATATATATTCAGTGTTGTTAAATTTTTTAGAAGTGCAATATATAAAACATTTTAGTGGTGCTGCAGTTTTGTTGAGAAAACGTTATTTATTGCATAAAAGTATATACATATTTATAACGTAATTTCCCACTAAGTAAGGTGACGCGTTGTTAAAATAAATGAATGAATGAATGAATGAATGAATGAAAAACGTTGTGTTGACGTTAATTTCTGACATGACCTAACCACAGAGTTCCCAAAGTGTGTAAATGTTACAAAACCATTCGAACAGGTAAATCACATTCTTAAATTTCTATTTTATTACTCGATGGTTCAATACAAGTTTTATAATTCAAAAAAATTAATGTTGGTTTCCGCAAACACTGTTTATTATATGCGCCTTAATCTTGGGACTAAAATTATATTTTCATGTAATAGGCCTGGTACACTTAATTTTAATATAGACACCTATCCTCAAGAACAATAATTATGATTTGTCGTCAAATTAGGATTAAATTCATTAACCACGTGTTCGTGGGCATCCTTTAAACTAACAACTGATTAGCCTAGTATTCGATGGATTACAATGGTATTCAGAATTTGCATTAGAAATATTAAATTTTTGCTTGCCGAATTCGGAAAAAAAATATTCAGCCAAATTGTCTGTTTCTTTATTACTAGAAATCAGGTTGGTGTCGTGTAAGAATAACCACCCTGTGAACGAGATAGACAATGGAGGGTTCCTAAAAAGTAAACAAGTGTTTAGTTTTTATTCCACGTTATGATGAATATAAAACTTAACGAATGAATAAATTATTAATCGGTTACTAACTTTTGTTAGGTCAACATCTACAACGGGTGCTCCATCGAGCTTCAGCGTCGACGACCTGTGGTCTGCAAGTACTGCGCTCACTATTACCATAAAGACGAGGAAGGTTAACACTAACTTGTTCATATTTGCATCTACGGAAACATAAAAAAATACTCTAAAAATAAATCGGTCACATTATGTATA
>NW_022683792.1:1282989-1295903 GCF_011630105.1 Anneissia japonica | reverse complement strand
GGTGGGGAGTAGATACGCCACTGATGTAAGTACAGATTCATGCTTACATTTTACACATTTTTATAGCTTATGGTGATATAAATTTAATTAGACAAAGACCCTGTCTATAGCCCATCATACACTTTAATTAATGTAGAAAACTAGATAACTTTGGTACGATGTTTCTTAAAAAATATAACAATTACGATGAATATTCTCAGAATTCTAAAATGCACGGAACTATAATTAGTATTTCATTCATATACAAATAGTAAATAGGAAGAAAGTATTATCGTGCATGATAAGAGAGAGGTAGGCCTACGTAGCGGCCCGATTGCCGTGTGCACTTCGTGAAATCAGGAAGAGTGATTGAAGATAATTTCGTACGTGCCGTCTTGATCCAAAATAGTGACGCCGGGGCAATAGTTGATATGAATAACAGTACAATGAATATCCACATAGGTCTGTTGAATGCAGGGACCTATCTCTAGCAATACATTAAAAATACAAATTATAATTCGGGACAAATAATTATCTTTACATGATATGACCCATGCCATGTGTAGGCCTACATCGTGCTCAAGGAATGACGCCGGGACCGTATTGATAATAATGGATACGATGAATTTTCTCTAAATTGTACAATGCCTACCTATCATCAGTATAGAGTTCATATACAAACGAACATTTAGTAACAAAATTATTATTTTGAATGATACGAACGTGAAATGTTATGTTCCCAAACGTCAACAAAAATTAGTGGGACGAAGCGTCCCTCATTGTCGTTGCATGTCGTGAAGTGAGCCAAATTTTCGGCCCAACCAGGGCCCCTAAACTGTAAATTCATGTATTTCGTAGGTATAATTTCAACAAATTAGAAAATGCTCGGATGTGTAGTTAAGCAGGCCGTGTCTGTAAGAACAATCGTGAATTATCCACTAAAACGCATAGCCTACAAAAAGCAGGCCTAATTCTTTTTCATAATAATAGATGATGAATGATTAAATTAAATTCGAATAACAATATTGGCCATATTTAACATTCTAGACCTACTTATTAATTTAATAATATTTTGAAATTTGATTTGAAAGTGAATTTCTGTTCACTTTCTTATCAGGGTATAAAATACAGGTGCAGTTCGTTAATAGGCTGCTTCGTGGATGCAGTGGACTGACAACCGCCCCCTGGAGCCAGTTATGCGGTAACGCAAATTCACTTGATTTACAAAAACAGAATTCAAGTTTAACAAAATAACAGATAAGAATGTAACAATATAAAATCTTTTGATAAAAAAAATACAGAGAAAATTGTATGCATAGAAAATTTAGTTATTATCATTTTATATTATTATTAATCATAAATCATATTATGTAATCTACAAATTATTATTATACAATAGTATCTACTTAACAAATAATTGTATATGTTATAATTGTATTAAATGGAAAATTGTACAATTCATTCTATATTTCATTACATAAATGCAATTATTTTGGAACAAATAAGATAATGATTAACATAAAAATGTTTCAAAAAAGTACATTTTCTAAAAACAAAGAAAAGCATTATAAACTAAGACATATAGAAACTTTGTCATCATAACTAATAATACTAACATTATTAACATTTAATCTCTCTTTTCTGTGTTTATATGCATGTAAACCAAATATAATAAACTCCTAAAGACGATTTGTTAAATAATATTTTTTTATGCCATGGAATTTGGTGGTGTTTTTTTAAAATAATAAAAAAAAATTAACTCATCATTAAACTAATATTATTTTGTCAAAATTATTAATAAAAGGTACTTTACACTCATTAATTCTGATGCTTATGATAAATGATAATAGATGGGCTACAATTAATAAAGTATTATAGATTCCATAGCAATTACGTCATCTAATTTGGTCCACCAAATCAATTGTATCGCATAAGGAGGAGTCCTCCCTCATGTGATGCCAATTCTTATTTCTGATTGGATAATAGTCGCTTATGTGTTTACCATCATCGTACGGCACCAACAGAGCATTCAGTGACCCATTGTATGTATACAAAGTACAATGGCGCTACCGGATGTCAAGGAAATTATGGTTTAATTCATTGGTCCTACGACGTACGTACTATATTGATATACATGATGCTGTTACATAATGTGTAATTGCTATTACTGCAGCGTATTATGATCAATAAGGCATTTACTAATGTAGTTACTTAATTGTTTCTATTGTTCTTCCACCTGGAAAAGGTAAGAATAAGAACCATACCAACTGGTATTGCATTCATTTACATTATATAAATACAACACCAACCTAGCTATGTTGACCCTGTCTGGGTAGTAATAGAAGCGTTCCAGCCTACGCTATCGCCTGAAAATAGTAACTCCGGCGCCTAAATAGGGCATTGTTTGCCCTGTCGTAGGAGGCTGAACACATGATTCTACTCGTATTGATGTTTAAATAAATGTTATTTATATTGATATGAGCTTTTTTGGTGATTGTAATACCTAGGCTAACCATCTACTACCTGATAAGCCAAGGTATAGATACCGATTAACCAACAATACTACAATATAAATATGCCAAAAAAGGTGCTAAATTGAAGCACCTACCTAATCACTCCTTGGTAGGATGTACTTTTCCATTTGTTATTAATCTTATTTTAAGGAGCTTTAGTTAATTCTTTAATTGTATTCAATTAAGTGATTTGAAGAGGAGCTACATTAAAGATGAATTGTTATACCTCTTTGGTTTTGAGTTATGGATGATTTTTACAAACCTTTTTTTTATTGAACCTGTAATTTAAACTATTAAGTTGATAGTGATACTTCTGTATATAAGTTGAATGAACCACTTTTGCATGGGAGGTCTTAATTCAAAGGTGTATGTTCACAAAGTAAATTAATAAAACTATTGTTTAAATTTAACAGATTATTTTGTTGAGAAACAAACATAGGCCTACAACTGAGGGGAACCAGTCATGGACCCTGTAGTGGCTGTTGCAATTGGTGTGCTTGCCTTCGTCTTTATTATGTCATTTGTTGGACTGATACTTATATGTAAGCACAGATACTGCCGTATGTTAGATCTAACCTTAAAAGAAACAGTATCAACACAAAGGTAAGTGGTCATAAAGCATCAATACCAGTATTTCTAATTTCAAATTATAATACTGAATTTATAAAATAAAAATTATAAAGGTGTAGATTCCAGATCATCTTAATGATTCCAGATTATCATTAAGATGATGATGATAAATGTAATTGCATATTATATTAAGATTAATTTAATTGGGTTTTCAGCTGTTTTGTTTACATTGGCCTTGGCATTGCCTTGGGTATTATGTGTATAGTGGTATCCAAGAGGAAGTTAGCACACATGTCCTTGTCTGAACTATACATTGCAAATCCTGTTGTATAGTACTCTAGTCATTGTCTTTTATGTAACAAAATGATATGAAGTGAGAGTCTGGTGTGTAGTGCAGAATGTTCCATAGAAAAATATCCATATTCCTATACTGTACTGCCCTGTTAGGGTGTAGATTGAAACTAAAAAAATCAAATACCCCTTAATGTAGTGAAAATCGACCCATTAATAGGACACCAATTTTTAAATGTTTATAATCCGCCATAAAAATAGGGGAAAGGAGTGAATAATAATAATAGTAATAATAATAATAATGATAATTCATTCTTGTATAACGCAAGTAAGCAAGCTCTTAATGTGCTGTACATAATAAACAGAATAAGGATGCCATGTTAAATTAATGAAAAACTTGATAGAAAATAAAGGTCTTTAGCTTGGTTTTAAAAGAGTGAAGCAGGGAAGGAATGAATTTAAACAGCCAGTTATTTGTTCATAATTTATTATTGAAATAGTGGCAATATATGATTATTTTTCAAAACATGAATCTCTGATTAATTACTCATTTGAAATTCTATTATACTGTAGTATACATTATTTTGTATGTTTAAATACCATTGGGATATTCGAATTCCTTATTTTATATTTCAATTATTTTATTCCATTTTCATACATAAAAAAAAATCTGTAATATGTTACCTGTATGTAGTACTAAATAACAATATCACATTACTGTATTTTATCTCTGGTCTAATTTTAATTTTGTGTAAAATACAGTACAAATGAAATGAGTACATTAGCACCTTCAGGCTAACAAAATTTATTGAGACACAAGCTTTTCGCTAGCTAGTGTCTCAATAAATTTTGTTAGTCTGAAGAATGTGATACTGTACTCATTTCATTTGTATTTTATGCTATAGACTAATATGGCTCCTACTTTTATTATCTAATTTTGTGTAAGAATCACACACATATTGACTATGTTTTGTAAGGGTTTTTTTTTTTATTTACTACTGGTGAAATCTGTAAAAAACAACTCGGAATTAAATTTAAAATTGTATAGGCCTATTCTGTATATGGTTGTAATATTTCATATTTTTAATCAATCAGACAAAATGTTACATTAGTCCACCATGCCGAGCTTCCAGCAGACTATGAGGTAGAGTTGAATGATGTGTGCTTTAGTAACCCAAACCTACCAGAACTCCTGGATGAGGAATGGGTCGATGATGCCTCGTAAGTTTGTTTCTCATTGTTATTTATTTTCCGTTAGATCTAAATCTTAGAAAATGTTAATGTACCACTAATATCATATTATATTTATTGTATGTATTCTCTAGATAATTTCATGAAGGTCTACAGTACAATTGAAAGATCTTGTTAATACTTATCTTCAATAACTTGTGGCAAATTAAGACTATATCTTTGTATTCCATTTATAATTCATATATGTATAATCTTATATAATTTAATTTAATAATTGAAAAGAACAATCCTACATAAGTATGAGTAATTAGCATTCTACATACTTAATTACCTTTTTTGAAATTGCCCTCAGCCAATAGGTCTTCAACATGTGGCTGGACATCATCTTCAGCTACATGATCATGATTGCTGAAATCATCATGATTGCTGAAATCATCATCTGGAAAAAAATTAATGATTTTTTTTAAAGCTTTAAAAAATATCATATACCAGTAGGAATTACAGTACTACTACTCCTGGTACTGTAGACAAGCCTATAAGATAGGCCAGCAGTTAAATTACAATTAATTTGTCAGTCGGCCCCTGTCACGTGACATGTTGTTTGTTATTTTGTTTTGCTTAAATCTATCATAAGTTTTTATTAAGTACAATATTTTACTAGGTCTATGTATGGTGAAATAATCCTTTTAAGTAAACAATGTGTAGGCTATCCACGATAATTAATTGCTGGAACCGAACGGATTGCGTATCCTAACTAGACTGTACTAGCCTATACTTTGTATTTTCACTCTATAGCTAGCCTCTTCTTCTAGGCGCTAGGCCTAGTGAAAATAGAGATAGAGGTCTAATGAGTGAGCAAAACCTCGTGGGCCTTTCCAGAGGCCCATCAATCGTCATTCATGATCAGACTCATGAATCATTTTACTACTGTTTTGTTAATTCACTACCATCACATGTTCATTAAAATACTTACCCTTTTTGGCCTTTTTTGAGAAAAAAAACCATCAATTTTCTCTTGCTTTACAACTTCGGTGTCATCTCCGACTACAACTTTTCATAAACAAAAGATTTGATTGGACAGTGTAAAACGATCCAATCCAATTGGAAACCATTTAACAGCCTGTGTTAGGCTCAGTTAGTTCTATTATCATGAGGTCATGTAAGTGTCAGAGGTGACGATGAGTGAGAGATCTGTCAACACAATGTTGTTTTAGCAACAAGTGCGGTGAGATATTCGCCAATCAAACAGATAAATTATCATCATCACTGTCACATCGGATTTTAAAATAAACAAGCATTAGACAATTGCTATGATTTGAGTAAATATAAAGTAAGTTTTGAGTAAATGTAAATATATATAGGCCTAGCCATGTATCGCTGTGTACCATGAGGACAACCACACAATCTCTGCATGGGTAGCCTTTTTTTTTTTTACACAGCCTAAAAAGTAGGCGACGCACATGTGCGATGTACACAGCGGATTCCGTCGCGCGCCGGCAGCTTTTGAAATCCCTGTATCATGATGCTTAACAGCACTATGTCCCTTGGCAGCAAGACTATTACCCTCATTGACATCTTAGTCAGGGTCAGATTAACATAGGGGCTTTTGGGGCGCCCACCGGCCCCAATGAGGGAAAATAGGCCCCGAACCCCAGGGAAAATCACCAAATATCTGGTTTTGTGTTTTAGCCACAGAGTATTTAGGCTCAAGCTCCATAGAACTCAAATCCGGCTCTGATCTTATTGACCCTTGCCAGCATCATCATACCTCTTCATGGCATCATCCAGACCCTTATCAAGCTCACCGTGACCTTTGACAGTTTCATCATGAATTCCATTACCATCTAATCTTTAGAACTTTTTTCAGCATCATCAACAAAATATTGTCATAGTAACATTTTCATTGCCCCATGCACACATTTATTTTGTACATACTTACCCTAGTACAGTATAACAACAATTTCAAGCATTATGACCCATATCAATTTGACCTGTAATTGGTATGTATTAGTATTGTGACTTAAATAAGTACATAATACTATTGTGGCACTATGACCCAAATCAACTTGACCCATGTTTATTATTATAACCCTTTCTTATTTGTAAACAGGGTGGACGATGTGGTTCGTTCAATGTACCCACCAATAGATCCTAAACTGATAGAAGCAAGGTAGGCATTTTTAAAAATTTGTATTTTTTTTTCTTATACAAGGTATTAATACTCGTAACAAGTTTGATGTCCTAAGATATTTTATTGGACACATACAATAATGAAATGTTCTCCACGGCCTGTGTTTATGGTGAAATTCTGCAAAATAATCCTCTGACAATGTATTGAAGCCCCATTCCTGGCAAAAGTCCACTGAAATTTTTTTTTTAAAGAAAAAAATGCATTATAAACCATGGATAAATATTGGCATAAATTTTAGTTTTACACCAAAGGATAAAAAAATGACAAATAGAGACTATTTCTCATAGGCGATTACTATATACCTGACGACTTCGTTACTAGGCAAATTCAGATCGCATTGCAGATCGTTGTAGATCGCATTAGCTGGAATGCTCTCGCTTTTGTGTAGGCTTTATATATTTCACAAGTGTCAGTACTAGCAATGGAGAATATAATGTCGGCCATTTTTATATATGACAACAGAACCTAAATCGAGGTAAGGCTAGCCTAGCAGTGTTGCTAGGCTAATGTTTTCGGCACCTACAATATTTCTTTGCAGACCTATTGCAAAATCAAACATGTAACAAATTTATCTTGTGTTTATTTTTTGTGTGGAACACAAGGAAAATCAAATTTGTTTCATGTTTAGGAATGTCTAAATTCAGTTAAACTAGCAATTCTGTATGATATTTAAAAATCTTTTTTTCTAAGAACTGGAATTTTGCCGGGAATGGGACTTTAAGCAGTGTTGTCTGGGAAGAAAAACTTCTGTTACGAGGCCTGTTTTACATGTATTTGCTTTCTCATGACATAAACATGGTGACATTTTGTTATTTAATTAAATAATTAAAAATCATTTTGACAGTAATTCTATTTTTAATGGTTTATTTCGAAATAAAGGCCAATATACAGCCATTCTCACTCTATTATCAAATCAATCATTTGTTACATGTACAGTATATCGCTATAATATATTTCTTTATTTTATTTATTTATTTCAACAATATTTTACGAGGGTGGTCCATCCAGCCGGAGCTGATCATTAGGTACCCTCAATACATAACACAAGTAACAAAGGAAATATAGATATAAAAACAAAGAAATTAAAATGAAAAAATAATTTTAAAAAAAAAGCCAAGTGACAAAGGAAAAGAAATTATTACATATATACATATTATATAAATAAAAAATTTAAAATAAAATCAAATTGATTATAAAATAATTAAAAGCAGAATAAGGCAAAAAAAAATAAAAGCAAAAAATAATGAAGTTAAAAATAAAATTAAAAAAAAATTTTAATATATATTTATAAGTTATATAAATAATAAATATAAGTTTCTAACATCCCATTATTAATTAGTGTGTTTCATAACAGAAAAGGTGACCTGTTTTGCATGTATTTGCTTTCTCATCACATAAACATGGCTACTGTACATCTTATTATTAAATTAAATAATTAAAAATCATTTTGACAGTAATTCTATAGTTTAATGGTTCATTTTTAAATAAAGCATTAAGACATAGCCAATCTCACTCTATTCAATCATTTGTTACATGTACTGTATATCAGTATTATATATTTCTAATTTCGTATTATTAGTGTGTTATCACAACGGAAAAGGTGTCCTGTTAATATATCTCAGAACAATTGTATCAATGGGATAGTAAGATAACGTTAATAATCATATAAAGTGCTTTACTACTTTATGGTTGTCTGTGTTGTCATTATCTTCATTGTTGTTATTATTACAAAATGAACTATTTGTCCATTAAGAAATTGTGAGAAAATTTGTTTCACTTAACATGATATTAAAGTACATTACACATTGATAAATAAAACAAACTTACACCACATAATTATTAGTGAAATTTGTCATATTAAAAAAAATATTTACATTTAAATTAATTATTATTGTGATATGATTATTATCTACTACTGATGAACACTGAACAATCAAATTGTGTTTCAGATCCGCAGCATTAATGTTGTTATTTATTACTGATGAACATTAGTTGCAGTGATTTATTTAAAAATATATTTTTTAAATGAACTATCAAATTGTATTTCAGATTGGCAGCATTAATGTTGTTATTTATTACTGATGAACATTAGTTGCAGTGATTTATTTTAAAATATTTTTTTAAAACGAACTATTAAATTCTGTTTCAGATCAGCAGCATTAATGTTGTCCGTCAACCATCTAGTTCTCGTTACAAAAAATGCTTGTCATGTGACAGAAAACCTGGAATGGATCGAAGCTGCACTGCTTCAAATGGAAGAACATCAGCAAATATTGAGGGCGGCATCATTAGCGTCTGAGGAAGATTCACGTAATGGGTCAGTCTCCTCGGCAACAGAGAGCACCACCCAGCAACCGCTAGTGGAAGAAAGATTCACCGAACTGTCGTCATCTCCTGTGTAATAGTTTGAAAAGAATTATCAATCAAGAGGTAGAATGGACATTGATGCCATCACCAACAGATATATTTATAGCTACCAATTATCTCTTGATACTGAGTGTTCATACAAATCAGCCAGTCAAAAGAGAGAGCCTTTAAGTTTTAGCAGTAAGGACTGCACCCACATAAACAAGACTTTATTCATGATGAAAACAAATTTGTTATTCACAAGTATGAACCTTGCCAATTAAAGGATTTTCAATATTGCAAAATGTTGGATATTTACAGGCCTCTAAAGAGTGTGAAACAAACTTTTATGAAATGATGCGAGCCATTGTGAATTAATTTGAACTTGTTCAGTTTTATAAATGACTATGTCATGTATATACTGTATTAGTGAGTTTTTAACAATCAGCATTTAAGTATTATGAGGGGCAAATATTCATGACAATAACGTTTTGTGTTGTTTGTGTCCACACCTTGGTTTACAAACCAAAATCCATATATTGTGTTTGAAGCAAAAGAATCTTGTACAGGATCTATACATGAGAGTCAAAGAGTTGTACTTATTCAAATTATGAATTAAAATACTGAATAGATGTTGATTTTGCAAACAGCATGCAGCAACATTTATATCTTGTAATATTTACAGTAGTGCCATGTACAGAACAAAAACATTAACAATGCCCAGAAATAGCTTATAAATAACCTTTACAAGTATGAAATATTTGACATTCCTGGGTTTTTTTGTACATTTTCATTAAATAGGGATTAAGATATTACAGTTTATGTACAGATTTACTATCAAAATGTGTTTGTAAAATAGCAAGTTTATTTTTATATATTAGTTAAAAAAAATAATAGCTGATTAGAAGTGAATACTAGAAAGTTCAAAGAATATAGTCATGGGTTTGTTGTTTGGAAGACAATAGACACAGGTGATTGATAATTCATCTGTCAGTTTATTGAATTATACAACATTATATAATTTAAGAGTATACCCTTATATATTAAAATAAATTGACCAGGCGTTTATTGTTGAGAAGGGTTCAAAGGGACGTTTACTGTATTCGAGGGAGGCGTAAAATGGATATGCACAGTATATACTCAAATAAACGCACTGTACTCACAGCACACGTAATTAAAATGTGTTATTGCGTGATTCTGAAGAATTAAAAAAAATTTAGTCCTAATTCTACTGGAGTAGAGCATTAATAGAATATGTTGAGAATAATGTTGCTTCCAACAGTTTTGTTTACAGTCATTTTCGTTAATTTGAACATAAATGCAACGGTGTGTTATTGAGGGAGGCATTTAGTACAACTGGGTCTCTGAAGGGGGTGTTTATTTTAGTGGGGGATGGGCGTTTATTTATAGCAGGGCCTTTTATTCAAATAAATACGGTGTCTGTGTTGAGATAATTACCATCACTGTAATTATATAAGTTGCTTACTTTGTATATATAAGTTATACTGTAAGCTTTCAAATAATAATGGAACTGGAAAGATACTTCCCTCTTCAATTGACTCATTGACAATATGTTCCTGAAGTCTTTGCATAGATTCTTGAAGTAGGCTGGCAGAAAATTATATGATTTTTAAAATTCTGTAGGTCATGAAGTTTTATTTATAATATTTAGTGTTTTCCAAATTAAAACACAGACTGACTTAAAAGCAACACATCATTTCTGTATCTGGTTCCTAAATTTCCAAGTGATAGCTAATGTAAATGTATAGCATTGCTTAATATTTAACTTTTTTCCATTACAAGATTTATATATGATTTATACACAATACTGCTGAGTGCTTGATGTTTAATTTTAATGGGATCAGTGGTATTGTAACATCTCTAATTGAATATATAATTTAAATAGAAATTAGATAAGATAAGATAAAATAAGATTGGGATTTCAAATACTTAAGTGAACACTACAACTTCACAGAGGCTGATAATGTTAACCAAAACTACAATATAGCCAATTTGTTTATTTTTTTATGTGTATATGTGCATTTGTATTTTGTTTTGATTTATATCTGAATATATGCTTTAAAGAAAAGTCTCTTGCAAGTATCATAATTGAAGGAAGAGTCTAGTGATGGTCTTTGCTCCTTTAGATGATGACAGTGTTAGCAGTTGTCTTTACTGCATTAGAGGATGCACAAGTAGTGGTGAGCCTTTGATGATGGCATTGATTGTCTTTGCTGCTTTTAGAGGATGCACCGGTATTGATGTCTTTTTAGCCTTTGAGGATTACAGTGAATGACCCGGGGCAAAAAAGTTCAGAAGAGTAATTTCTATAATATTTGTTTAAACATCTAAAATACATAAAAGGCTGTAGCTTTTGGGGGATTGCCCAGGATCAACATATTGTCCAAATCATGTAACCATTGATTTGTATTTATTAACCATCAATTATGCCTATGTATATATACATTGTCCGAAAGTTTGGTTGTATTTCTGGTTGTTTACTTTTCAGCTCGTGACTGCATTATCAATTTTGTTTCTCAACCAAGATCCAACCATTGTTTCCCACAGCAGTATTTTAATAATAAAAATAAAGGCTTTGTTTAAACACAGAACAGCTTGTATCACCCGAAGGTGTTCTACAAGGCCGTGATATTGATAAAATACTAAAAAGATTAACACCATTTACTAAATATTTTTTATAAAAGTAAACCTAAACAAATTAAAAAAATAGCTCTCAACGAATGTATTTTTGTAAATAAATGAATAAAGAAATTGTGTAATAAAATTCCTCTCATGGGATTCGAACCTCGCTCTCAAGGCGAGCATCATAACCATTAGCCCACAGAGGCTTATGGTTGAATAGATTCAAATTACCACCAGATAAACAAATAATTACATATAATAGCCGTTAACACTTACATTATATAACAAACAATAACCATAAAATGATAGCAGAATTCCCATTTAACTAGTGAATTAATGATCCAAAATGTTCAATACTGTACTCGCATTTGTTACTAATTCAAAAGTCTTCTTTGTAGTCTATTAAGTAATGCTTATATGTAGAACGCCACCTGGAGTGATGTAAAAAACAATTCATTATTTTTTTTTTCTAATGCGCCATTCCTTTATGACGATGAGGATGATGAGGGTGATGATAATAATAAAAAATAATAATAATAATGATAATGATGGTGGTGGTTATGATGATATTGATGATGTTGATATGATGGTGGTGGTGGAGGTGGTTATGATGATGTTGATGATGATGGCAGTGATGATGATGTCGATAATTATTATTAGGTTGATGATTGTAGGATAAGAATTGACTTTTAAAAAAAACGACTCCGGTAAAATCAGTATATAGGCTGTTATGTGACACAAAAGTATTAATGGTCAAGCCGACCCTAATTACTTGCAATCAAAATTTATCACCCTTTTAAAGTGAGGGACATGCATTTTTGTAAAGTATGTATGTGCTATTTCCCATAGTTACCAACCATCTCGCATTATGTGGGATGGTCCCGCATTTGAAAGTGATTTTAGTTGAAACATGCATTTTGCAGAAACACATGCATGTTCATAAATTTGTCACACGTTTAGCACAGGTCTATGCGTGATAACTAATTGTCACAGATTCAGGGAAAAATCTATTTAAAATTAGAAGTAATTAGTTTTATTAAAATATAAAACTGTCATGCAGTTTAAACTTGAGTCATTAAACAGTAATTACGTGAATGCTTAATTCACTGACACGCTACTCATTAATCAGTATGCCTATTCATTTTTTGTTTGTTTAAGTAATGAAATGTTGTGTATACAGTAGTTCGGGT
>NW_022683792.1:1279832-1282820 GCF_011630105.1 Anneissia japonica | reverse complement strand
AGATGCGTATAAGAGACAGATCTTTAGGTTTGTAACTATGAACAAAACATACAGTTTTCTGTTGATTCTGAAATTAAAACTTTTAAAAGTGGAAATTTGGCCAATTTTCTGCAAAAAAAACCTAAAAGTTTTGCGTTCTGGCGGCACCTACAGCTGCTTTAAAAAAAACTGTTTTTATTTTTTATTATTCAAAGTCTCGATTTTCATTAGGTTTGAAGTTTAGATAGAAACGCCTCTAGACATTTACAATTATTTCATATTCATCATTTGCATATTTAATATATTTTAACACGATTTTAGTAGCCTTTATTTTTATATGAAATATAAAGTACTTTAAGATAATACTAAATGTTCATTAAAATCACTAAAAATTATTTTTTTAAATAAGGCAAAAAAAAAAAGAAGCAATTTCGCTGTACAATAATACAAAATAGGAATGTATCCTCGTTGATTGCTTTTGCAGGTAATAACACCAATACTATACGTACAATTGAACCATATATATTCTAATCACATCCAAAGTTAAATCACCTGACTCTCTCCCTGACGGGTTCCGGGGTCGACGAGGCTTCTTGTCGGTAATACGCCGGTAACCCTACGCTGAGTCTGGGCCCGGGTCTTGGCGAAGGCCCGAGCCTTGGCGAGGTTGAGTACTTAGCCTTGCGGCATCATCTGATGATCGCTTGGCGGTGATACTTGACAGGACTAGGCGATTAACAGACTGCAGGGGAGATGCACAGGGAGTCTCATTCAACTGACAGGCACTCGGGATGGTTATGCTAGGTTCAGTGCATCATCATGGCTTAGGGGTCGCACTGCTTCCTCCCTCCGTTCAGTTGGCTGGGGCCGAGCAAGTAGCTCTATCGTGCATTTAAGTGACCAGCGTACGAAGAGCGAAAACTTGAATACTAAAGAACAGAAACACACTTAGGCCTACAAACATGGTATTCACTCGTAGTGGTCAGTGGCGTATCCAAGGGCGTGGGGCGTGGGGGAGCACTCCCCACAAAAAGCTTGCAGCCCCCACCCCCTACCACATCCCCTTCACTTCACTTCATCGTTTTCGGCTCAATGATGATGGGAATGAGGATGGTTAGGATGATGTTCATGATAATGGCGATGATAATAATGAGGCCTAAAAGAAAACTTGTTTGTTTGCCGTCATCCGCCGCCCCTAAAATCCTGAAAAGGGGCGGGTTTTTTTGTTTTTTTTCCCAAAAACCTTTCTTTTTTAAGTTTAAAAGATCAAATGAAAACCACTTTTTTCGTCGATTTTGGCACAGATCCGTGATATGGACATTTTTACTATTTTAAATTTTTTTCAAAAAAAAAATGATATGATGAAAAAAATGACAATCGCACATGTTTCTAGGATTTTACGAAAAAAAGAAACTTTCTTCCACCCGCCCCTGCTGTATTCAAATTTTTACAATGTGACAGCAAACATTTTTTTAGGCCTGATAATGGTGATGATGGTGGTGCAGATGATTATGGTTAAGATGATGATGGTAATATGATGATGAATAGGCCTAGGTGATGATAATGACATTTGATCTGTACTTAATTTTCTGTATGTGTTCACATTGTCAATTCAACAATTCGTTTTACTTCAGCTTGTGTTCACATTGTCCCGATATTCTCATTTAAAACGTCCTTAACAACATTGGTTTATTTTTCTTTCAGGTTAGCTATTGAAGGCCCTCAGAACTTTTCTAACTCAAGCCCACATGGATGGTTCAATGGAACTAATACCTTACCGGCTATCATTGAACTCCAGAATTAGAGCATTAACAACAGACACAGCAAGAGTCGGCACAGTCTAAACAAATCTAAACATTGCACTCTGAAACAAGCAAAATTAGAGACTAGTCATCTTCCAATCCATAAATTGTACATATTACTTAAATTCAATGTGTTTAAGGATTTGTTTGCCACTAGTATCATGTTTATTTCTACCTGAAACAATATATTTTATAATGAAGTGCTTATCAGTACGGTAATCTTCTAGAACTCCTCTACCAATTTAACACTTTATCTGTATAAAGATTATTTGGAAAATGTAAACTAATGTGAATTGATATTAAAACTATTATTTATTATGATAATAATAATTAATATTACTTTTATTATGATTGTTTTTATTGATTTCATCTCATTTTAATTAGACTGATCTCACCAAAACATAAAGACAACTTACAACCTGAGGAAGGCTCTCTGCAACTCCAACCCATGGGACATCATAAGCTAATATTTGTTAAGACATAATACCACAATAATTCACTCATCTCAGTTATAAAAATGCAAATAAACATAATCCCTGGCTACCATAAGTTGAAATCATTAGGAAAATGACTATATGTCAAAAATTGGTCGTTTATTTGAAAAAAAAAATACTGCAATCTCTGACCCAGCCAACTGCATAGTTACCAACTGTATTGCATCGTCCGGGACGGTCCCGCATTTCAAAGTGATTTTGGATGAAACACGTATTTTGCAGAAACACATGCGTGATCCTAAATTTCTCACGCATTTAACACAAGTCTATGCGTGATAACGATTTATCACAAATTCAGGGGAAAGTGTATTTAAAATTAGAAGAAATTGGTTGTATTAACTATAAAAACGGTGATGCAGTAACTGGAGTCATGAGAGAGTACAGTATTTCCTTGAAGGCCCTACTTATTTCACTAAGGAGTTACCGTACTAAATATTGATCAGTAATGAAAATGTTTGTGTAGGTCTAAATAGTTCGGGTGCTAAATTAAACATAGGCCTACATTGAAAAATTGGCTTTATTAATAATATTTTGCTTTTGTACCGGTATTATCAACAAACACTCCCTGAAATCGTTTTAAAACAGCTTTAAAATGCTCAGATCGTCGGAGCGGCGAGGGGATGGGGTGTTTGCTTGGACTCCCCAGCAAACACACACACACACACACCCACACACCAGTGGCGTAGAAAAATATTTTTCATTGGGGGGGGGGG
>NW_022683792.1:1239777-1279674 GCF_011630105.1 Anneissia japonica | reverse complement strand
CCCTTCTCCATTTCAAAAACTGTCATAACTCCTTTGATCTATGCTGCCCGATGGCGTAACCACTGGGGGACAAGGGGAAAATATCTATCTTTGAAAAATCTTCCCCACCCCTTTATAAATGCCCTTTTCATCCCCTGAAAGTGCCTAAAAACCTCAAATTTCGCGCGCTTGGCGCGCATTTCTTGCTAACATGGGCCAATTTCCTCTAAAAATTGCACATTTTAGGAAATTTTGATCAATTCCAACGAAATGAGAATTAAAAACACCGGGGACAAGGGGAAAATATCCATCTTTGGAAAATCTTTCACCCACCCCTTGACAAATGCATCCTCTGAAAGTGCCTCAAATTCTTTGCGCGCATTTCTTGTTACGGTAGGCCAATTTTCTCTATAAATTGCACATTTTAGGGAGTTTTCATGAATTCCGACGAAATTAGAATTAAAAACACAAAAATATTTTGCGCGTTTCGCGCGCATTTTTTAGGGCTTTTTTTAGGTTTATCCTTTTAAGTTATTTAAACACCTAATAGTCCCAAACTCAAGGAAGACAAAATTAAGATAGATCGTTTTAACCTAAAAACCTCAATGTGTATTGATGGTGAAAGAATATGTT
Organism: Anneissia japonica; assembly: GCF_011630105.1. NCBI lineage: Eukaryota > Metazoa > Echinodermata > Crinoidea > Comatulida > Comatulidae > Anneissia > Anneissia japonica. The sequence goes on along the minus strand of NW_022683792.1, from coordinate 1,279,062 downwards.
TGTAATAAATAAAACCATGATGAAAATGCTTATATTTAGTTTCAAACACACGTGTGTGGCCTATATTATAAATAAGATAAGCCCTATGTCGTATTGTTTTCTATATGGGGAGTGGGTGGGTGGGTATGGTAAATTACTAACCGGGAAAATAAACCCACTCTGACCCAAGACCCCTGTTACGCGCCTGGTGTTGGCGCCAATGTGTGCCCTTGTGCGAACAGGGGATGTGCCCCCTCTGAAGCTGGAAACCTTGTTTTTGCAAAATAAATTGATGCAATTTGCTATAGGCCTAATCAATAAATTCCTCATCAACCGATATAACCTTAAACATTCTTGGAATTGACATAACATTACTGATGTCGTACACACCCTTCAGTGTGAAATATGGCTCTCTTTGCAAGCACATCTAACATCTAAGGAAAGAAAGAGCTTTGATTGGTACCAGATAAAATAATTTTGTATCAACATTAATACATTATGCTAATTTTCATCTTTGTAAGGGCATAAGACAGTGCAAATTATTTCTGTGACAGTCTTTTGAAGTGTGTAAAGCTCCATTTTATCCCATACATAGTCAAAATATTGGGGGGGGGGGTGATACAATGGACCATCCCCCTTGTCAAATATTGGGGGGATATATCCCCCATCCCCCACCCGGGATCTACGCCTATGCCACACACACGCACACACACACACACACACAAAGATTATGAGAAATTTGTTGGCGCTTCATTTTTACTATAATGGTGATGTGACGATGACGAATGTTACTATATAAATGTGACATTTCCGGCCATGAGAGGTACTATTTTCCACAATTTTCGCACCTCAGCCCCAACCATGGTGGGGATAAGATGGGTGTGGACTTACATGTTATTGAAGTGTTAAAGTAAAGTAAATCAACCAAAAACAATGTTTTTAAGTTCTATGTCTCATCACACATAGGCCTACTAAAGATTCTATGGTTGCCGAATCGATGATAAAAGTTCATGAAAAATTTGTTGGCGCTTCATTTTGACTACAATGGTGATGATGATGAATTTTACTAAAGAGTGTCATTTTCTGCCATCTGGAGGTATACTATTTCCTCAAATTTTTCCTCAAACTCAGCCCAACCATTGTGGGGCTGAGGTGTGGACTCTTCCCCCATCCCGCTCTTACAATGGCGGGACCACTTGCAAAAAGCTTCCGACGGCTATGAAATAGTATTATATATATATATATTCATACATGATTTATCATATATACATGTTTCATTTTAAAAACAAAAATGGTTTACAGTTATGTAAGTGAAATCTCAGATCGGAGTATTTGTTACATTGCTTTTTTTTTATTCTGGATTTCTGTTCCATTAATTTTCTTATAATATTCTTTGAATAGATTTCCGGCTTGCAGTTTCTGGTTTTTTATGTCTTATGCCTATTAACATTTTATATATACCAATGACCATAATTGTAATTTATATTTAATATATAGTTCTTTTCCAGTAATGATGTTTTTGTGTTGTCTTGATGTTGTCTCTTAGAATCTGTAGCATTCTAAGAGAGCAATTTTCTAATGTATTCTATTGTATATTGGACAAACAAATGCTGTAGATTGCAGCGCATTCATATATGTATAAGCATTTATAATTTATAATATGGAAGTAAAAATACTATATTAATAATATTGCACACGCACATGCGGGGCCATGGGCGTCAATCGATGAAGGACAGGGGAACACATAGCAATTGTCCCCACTATTCCCCATTTTTCTATAGTTAAATCCTAACTTTTGAAAGCGAGCGGAAAGAACAACGATTATGAATGACTGTCAAATAATCTCATTCGATAACATGAGCTAATCAATAGATAAATAAGGTAATTATTATTTGTATGAATGTTATATTCTGCACAAAATATAAGTGGGCTTGTGATTCAAGATTACGGGATAAATTGACACTTTCTATGAATATGCTGAAATAGTAGTGTGAAAATAATTTAATTGTAAATACCGTACTCGCGCGAATAAGCGTAGCGCTTAAAATATTTTCTGCACTTTCTGAGGGGCGCTTATTCAAACGGGGCGCTTATGAGAATAGAGTGGAAATTGAGGGGGCGCTTATGGAAATAGATGAAAATCGAGAGGTTCTTATGGGAAATTATTAAATTCAAGAGGCACTTTCATATAAGGACATTACGAATGGTGGTTAGAAAAGATGGTCATCCAGAGAACATGGCTCATGACAAGAATGTGTGAATATTTACATAACAGCAAAATAGCAGATGCATAGTAGTGGTGGTGGGTGGTGGGTGGTTAGCTTGTTGGCCATCGGCCGATTGAAATTAGCAGGATCATTGTATTCTTTCTTTCTCAGATGAGAATGTGCTAAAGGTCGGAAAAAGAAAAAGAGGAGTAGGACTAGGCATAGACAAATATGTAAAAAGAGTAAAGTTGGAATTATACTGTCTGTCCAAGGATCGGAGCTCTCATCTGTCCAAGAGAAATATCCTCATTATGATATTGACCGAAGAAGAATGTGTTTCCACTCTACAGTGCGAATCATGCCAACAACCACAGTCCCAGGATTAATTGGATTATTAACTTGCTAAAAAGAAAATCTTATTCAAATTAAAAGGGGCGCTTATTCAAACGGGGCGCTTAAGGAAATTTTCATGTTAGGAGGTGTGGTTATTCGAGAGGGGTGCTTATTCAAACGGAGCGCTTATTCGCGTGAGTACGGTAATCTTATCTTTAAAATCAATTAAATACAACTTATAAAAGGCTAGAATACCAGAGCTCTTCCTCAGAAACCCACCAGGGCCGTAGGCCAGGGGCGGATCCAGAGATTTTCTGACGGGGGAGGGGGGAGGCATAATGTGGAGTTCACGCCGCCACGCCCACCTCCGCCCCACCATGGTTGGTGCAGGGAGTTGTTAATAACAACTCCCTGGTTGGTGTAAATAAGTGGTAAACAATCAAGCTCTCCCCACTGCTAGATTGCCACTGAACTCATGGGTGCACTCCCTTCCCCTCTTTAACTAAAATTTTTCTCCCCTTTTTTATTTTTCGGCTTGACACCTCCCCGTTGGATCGCCTCTGGCAGGCAGCGCTCAACTGGAGCTTCCCTCTTTCCCATTCATTCCCCCATATTCAATGTATTCAAGCATGGATGGACGCCCAGCTTGTGCAGGATAGCTGCATACCTACAGAAGGCAAACTAATTTGTAAACGAATAATTAAAAGGACAGTCTGAAATTCGTCACAGATTTTATTTGAAGATGCAATCAACAATATAGGCCTAATTTTATCAAGCTATCATTTCATATAACATGTGAGAATGGTACACTCTAGCACATATCTACTGTTAGCAAATCCACTGATTCTTAGTCAATTTTAAAGTAATGATTAATGTTCCCAAAATGTCACTTCCTTAAGTGTAATGTCTAAGAATTCATGTCCTTCATTTATTTATTGATTTATTTATTAGTACAATCCTTCATTCAGAAAAGTTCTGAATGAAGCACACAATTGTTTTAAAATCACAAATCTAAGTCAAATATTGTAAAAGAATATAATTTAAAACTCATAATTAATTATATAATTGTTCTATAAAGAATCTCTAAAATGAACAGCCAATGATGGTTTTATCACAGGATTACCATGGGCTAACATCTCAACACATGATCTCATCACAGGACGTAATCACATGACATGACCTAGAACTTATCACATTACTTGAACTCGTCACAACACTTGACCTCATCACTTGGATATGTACTGTACTGTATGGAATGACTTGCATCAAATCGCTCGAAAAATAACAGCTTAAAATTTACAGACATTTAAAGAGGATTAAAACACTATGTGTAATTGCAATTTGAGAAAGCTTGACTAAGGCTGAAGTACAGTTGTATTTCTAGCTAGTACTGTACACATATACAGAAATAATAATAGATGTATCTCTGAAATGAAGAGCATATGATTTTGTTACCATAAAAGTAATACTTTATTGTCTCAAGTACTCTTGTCTCTAGATGTTCCTCAATTATTATTGATTTGAAGTACTATATACAAACAAGGAAAACTGGGCAAGCTCAAGTACTGTATTTCTAGCAAATATTACACATAAGTACTAAACAATATAATAGCTCAAAACAAATCATTGCAATTATTTGGCCACTAGTACCTAGTGCTAAAGCAATACAAATTGAGTATATCATGTTAACTTAAATTTGATAATCATACTCAACAATTTTACATCATCCTAAAAGATGATAAAGTTTAGAAAAAAAGTTATAATAGGAAGTTCACAAAAGTGCAATTTATCCCATAACAACAAACGTTTTGTGCATTATTACACATGGCAACTTTTAAGTAACCACAGTCAAGTTGGTAAAGTGTGATGTGTGTTTCGCAAAAGTAACATAAATATATGTTGAAAATAATTTTCCATGTACAATTCTAACACACACACAAACACACACCCACATATTCCTAAAAATATTACTCTCTGATATATTCTATTCAGATAGGTTTACAAGGTGACAATGACACATTATCCTTTGTTAACACGATCATCAATTATTTTTAGAACTGCTGCAGCGCCGTCTTGGGCTTGCTTTAAGGCCTCGTCGATGTCGCTTTTGGCTTTAGTTTTGAAGGCGTCATCTGTCATATTTGGTAGATTTATCATCACGTTGTAATAGGCACCCCACACGGCTGTCTCCAAAGCTCGAGCCCCAACCTGCAAAAAAGAAAATTTAAAAAAAAACATAAAAAAGTATGCTATAAATCTATTTGTCTGTAAATAAACAGAAGTCAACACTCACTAGAAATAGCCTCCCAGCAGGAGAGTGTGTCTACAGCTTGACATAGGTTTTTTGTGGCTACTTTTAAGTCATAACCCATCCACAATTTCTGGGTTGGCAATTCACTTCTAAACAGTAAGTGTACAATTAACAGAGATGACTTTTTAGTTCTTTCTAGGACAGGTCTTATCTAGGCATGGGCATCATATTTCGTAAGTTTTGGTTGGAAGACTGTTCTTTTTTATCAGCTTATGACTCTTCCCATCATTCCTCCAACAGGATTTACTTTTACAACTTACAAGTGATACGATAGCGAAGTGTCTACAGCCCCAAATGAGGCTGTACACACAAAAACTGAGATAAAATTCACCTGTAAATCTGAGATACACTGGACATTGCCATGGACGGCTAGCTCCTTCATGGGCTCCCAACACTTGTTAGCTGTGATTGCAGTATGCATTGGTACAGCTATGGATGCCTTAGTTGTGGAGAGGAGTGCTATATCACGTCTAGTATAAGAAAAAAAAAATGAATAAAGCTATATACTGCCGAAGAGAATCCTCATCTGGGGCAGATGCAGACGGTGCAATCACACACCTCCTCCCCCCTAAATTGTATGCCTATTAAAAAAATAATTGAATTGTTGATATCAACATACTGTAGTACTTGACTGTTAAGATATTTAGGGTATGAGAGTCCAATTTTTGGGAACTTAGAGGTCAATATTCTCAAACTTTTCTCGCCTCAGCCCCAACCATGGCAAGACTGAGGTGGTGTGAACTCCCACGAGCCCCCTACCGCCAAATCCTGCATCCGCTCCAGCTCACATTAAACTTCTTATCAAGAATATAAAATATTATCTAAATATTTGTTCTGGAAAATATAGTACTACAACATCCTTAATTTTTAAATATCAACGTATACTACTTCAAAATCTTTTTCTGTATACACAGAAAATGATGGAAATTATTTTGACCTGTTTTATAAATGTACAAAAACATACTCACTTTTCTTTATCTTCATCAGATGTTTTTGGTAGTTTCATGGCACTCTGAAAAAAAATGACAACAGTTTTTTTTTTTTTTTTAAATATTTTAGAAGATTAAGATACCATCATTTTACATCAGTTAGTATGATTTTGTAATGACAAATAAGGTACTGATGACAGTGGTAGATTTAGGGCCAGAGGCTTTGCCTCCTTCATTTTGTAAATGTCACTATTAAAATAAATTGCAAAATAGTAACTCAAATCCCTCTAAAATCCTTGATCAGCCCTTTGATCACAAACCTGATGATGACATGATGCTTATACAGTGAATGATGATGAGGATGATGGTGGTGGTGATAAAGATTATGTTGATGTTGCTGATGATGATGTTGTTCAAGATGATGATGATAATGAAGGAAATGTAAATATAGATGAAATAATAATGGTGGTTAAAAAGCTTGCTTTCCAATCCTAGTGATCCTGGGTTCAAAACCTGTAACAAAAAGATTTTTTGTCTTATAACTAAAAACTCCACTCTCTAAGGCCCACTAAGAGACAGTTTAAACAGCAAACAGTTCCATCCTGTATTGTAGCTAGTCACTTGCCGATAGATGAAGAAGAATAAATAAACATGTTAATGATAAATCCACCATTCCTGATGATGACATAATTAATGTTGAAATATTGAATCCCAACACGATGGTGTATATTTCAATACTTGGAGTATGTTTTATACTTTCTTATAAATCCATACCATAAATGCATTAAAAGCATCAGCATCTGCATCTACCAGTGGAATGAGGGCATTCATGGCTTCATACAGAGGAGGAATCAACTTCCTCATTGTGCCATCCAAAGCCATGAATTTTTTATTTCCATATGTCATCCAGCCAACCATCGTACACAATGCTGCCCCCTAAAGTAGTACCAAGAAAAAAATCATTAATCAGTTATCACTTCCTTCCCAATTATTACAGCATAGATTAGCAATACAAATACACATCAACAAGAATGTTGAATCCAACTACAGTTATTGTGGTAGCATTTTCTTGATATTGTTGTCTAAAGCACAAATTAACCATCCTAAACATCTCCCAGAAAGAAGCTAGTGAGCCACTTTTATAGGACATTTGTATAAAGAAACAAGGTTAATTAAAAGAAACTAAAGGGTTAAAGTGGTATGCTATTGTCATGAACAGCTAATAGAGAAAAAGTATGGTAAAAGTCATTATTTTTCCCTCAATTACTCTGAAATATGGATTGATATTCAATGGCCTGATAACATTTGATGATGCGTTTTCCTGACGTTTTTTTTTAGTACTTCTGTTCTGCATTGTGTCCGTAGACTTTGAATAAGCGTACGTAGAAATACAGATGTAACAGTACAAGAAGATCTAAAGATTACCATTGCTCCAATAGCTGCCGATGCTGATCCTCCACCTGGTGTTGGTGTACGTGCTCCGATGTTACGGATGAACGACCTGAGACTTAACGATGTTAATGTGTTTGCTTCACTCTCATCTTCTATCATATACCTGAATTATAAATCAAAATAATCCTATAAGTCTTCTAAAGTAATATTGGCAACACCGGTGTAATAGAAAATATTGGATAGTAAAAAAGTGTTCAAATACTATTGGATTATGCTTATAAATACAAATTAGATTAGGTTAGAATGGTACTTATAGATTAAAACTTATATATTATTGAAAGAAATGACAGACATTATGGCATAGTTAATAGGTTCAATATTATTATATTGCATTCTCTTGATGATTTAGATTTTCCTAACTGTAAACATTAATATATTACTTTAATTAGTATTAAGTGAATACAGTAATGAAAATATGGACTGAAGCTGAAACAGTACAAGTACGATCAATGGAGTGCCATTCTAAAGCAATGCTAACAGATGTGCTGCCCTCATGGTTGTTTAGAGTGCAGTAAAAATTTGAGGCATGCCATTCCAAAACAGCAATATGTTAAACTGAGTAATTAGATAGTAGAATGTGACAGAACTGTATACTTAGAAGCCATAATACCTTTTTACACATAATTTGGGCTTATATTGTGGAGAATATAGATATATCATATTTTTTACTACAGATGTTGGTTTGGGATGGCATGCATCAATTTAGTTTTTACTATTTTACTTTCATATAATATTACAGTACTTTTTTCCAAAAGCCAAACTGTTTTTACTCATGTATGGCGACCCTATTAAAAATTTAAGTCTACAATTGAGATGAATGATATTTTTTTTCTTAAGACAAAAAAGGAAATGATAATACTGTAATGGCTTACTCAATTATTCGATCTTTTGGGTTAAATTGTGAAACAGAGCTGAGGCCAAGTCGGTTTATTGCCTGAAATCAACAGTTTACAACACAGATGCAAGTATTGGTTTTTGTTGCTATACAAAACTTTACAATCTACATGAAGATGGTCAAAATATGATAACTGATAATTTCAATTATAACCATTACCATTCAAATCATCTTTTTCATCATCATCATCAAGTCAACCCTTAGTTTAAAGAAGAAAGACAACGAGATATCCTTATCACTGTCTGTCACTATCATTGTCATTATCATGTCATTATCATTGTTGTTGAATTTTGTTATTATTCCTTTTACCCCTATGACTCACATTATAAGGAGATTATGTTAGTTTAAATGAGTGGTAAAGATTATTATAATAGGTATAAATATCAAATACTAATATAAAAGCCATGTATCACATTATTATATGTAAAAATAACTGCTGGGATATATTTTTACCAATCTAACTTTCTGGCTCTCCTCCAAGATGAACAGGTTGTCCCTCTGAATGTAATACTCAGCGGCGGACAGAATGGCCTTCAGGGGAATAATGCCAACGACCTGGGATCCACAAACTCCAACGTTCACCTCCTGAAATACCAAGAACAAACTGGATCAAACATTACTTGGATTGGCTTGGACTGGATTGGATTGCGGGGTTCTTTAGGTGGCGGATTGGGCAGTACACCACAATATAATAGAGAACATTCGTAATGACGTCACTAGTTTCACGACGCGGTAGGACGTAATGTCGTTACTAGATACACAACACGGTAGGACGTAATGACGTCACTAGTTACATGACACAGTTACATGTTGCTCTCTCAATTACAAGGGTCCCAATCAAATGCCACGACCTCTGACTTAGGTCTGTCATAAATGCATATTTTGAGTTTTCAAATATTGAAAACCCTAAAAAAAGTGACCTGGGTGAACTAGCAGTCAAACCTTAAATGGCCAATTACATCCTAGTGAAGAAGGTATGCAGGGTTGAGGTTTACCTTAGCATCTTTAAGACACTCTTCATACGCAACATGCATTGAAGTTACATCTGGGTCAGTTAGATTGAAGGAAACTTGTGCCATGTTAGCCTCCTCCAACCACCATCCGATTCCCTGCACCTGTTGCAGTCTTCCAGGCTTCAAGATAAAACAGAAGAGGCTTGCACATGATATTTCCATTATCATTACTATTGAATGAATTGTTGTATTACTAGTAACCTCTTTGATTAAGCAAATTCTTCTAGTGACACCTTATATTCAATAAATTAAAATTTGAAATAATTGCATTATTTATAACATTCCTGGATACTTGTATAAAGCCAGAAATTGGTTAAAGAAAACAAGAGTTTTCAAATAACATTTTCATCAACATTATGTCCCCAAACTTAGTATAAGAAAGGAAGGGTAAGTTAATAGTTTTGCTCAATTTATCTCTGATTTAAATGTATCTAAAAAAACTGTGCATACTAACCTCAGCTGAAAAATTTATTTGAAAAATATATGAAAACACTGTGTATCTGATCTTACCTGGTCTTTGCCTCGTCCTTGTGTTCGCAGATTAAGAGCAATTCTGTGAGCCTGTTCCTTTGTTCCTAAGATATTCACATTGAACGCTATCAGAAATGTACGGGACCCTGTTGCCGTAGCGCCCCAGGATGGTACAAATGCGGCTGGTCCATAGTCAGGCTTCCATTTGTCCTGCTGAAGCTGAGGGAGAAAACTACATGATTGACCTCTTACCATGAATAAAACTCCCATATAAATATGGCATTATATCACCAAAGATATTTCATGTCTTAAAATAAGAACAAAATCAAAATAAAAAAAGGGCACATTTAAAGGAACACTACCATAGCAAATCACAACCACCAATAGCTATTGGTGTGATTTTTTTCCTTCTGTAGTATTTATATTTGTTGGATGGGTGTGCTGGGAGTCTTGACTGGTAACTTTAAGAGTTCCGCCAACTTTTTACTTTACAACTTACTTGAGATTCTAGGCACCAAACCTCGGTCCAGCCATGCCAGACCGAAACTTGGCATGAAGTTCTGATCATGAAAATTACCTCCATGTTCTTATGATATATAATAATTTACATCATTACCTGTTCTATTAATGACAAAATTGTTCACTATATCAATGAATTTTCAATATCTTTTTTTCTCTTGGCCGACTTTGTGGCCTTCTCAAAATGTTTTGAGCATAGTTTGAGGACCATCACATTAAGATGTCCAGACATTAGAAAATGTCTATACTGAGAGTTTACACACTGTACCTTTTCTGGCAATGCCTCATATTCACCAGTACGGATGTCGGGTAACTTGAATCGAGCATCATTGACTGCAGCGTGGCCGTACAGATAAACTAAAATTACAAATGAAAATATAATATTCCAAATACAGTAATAATAAACAATATAAGAGCATTTTTAAAGATTTCCAAACCACCATAAATGATTTATTTCCAGCTATTGTTCAATTGAATAAGAACCTTACAATATTATTGACCCTGAGCTTTACTCTACATTAAGCCAGATTAGCCTACAAAAGTACAAGTAAAAGCAAACTTGGGGTTCTGCATCATTTGATTCTCATGGTATAGTAACCCATTGGCTTAGAGGTCTGGTATTCAAACTATTGGCCATGACCCAAACTAAGGCCACTACAATATTGTAGGGTTACTAAACATTTATGAAAAAATATAGTATTCACAACAACTGACACCAGTACTTATTTAGGTCCTCCCATTTTTGTGACAAACTTTTCTTTTATTTGGTGTTTAACAGTCCCATGCTGCAGTAAATGTCAGTGCATTGGCTCGTTTCCAAGCTAACACCCCTTCAATTAATCCTCAGCCTACACTACTGGTGCCATGTATGTAGTTTATTTTTTTACTGTACAGTACATCAATTATAAAATATTACATTTTTTTCAAAATGCTATTTGATACTATTAATTTTATATTTTTATACTTTAGTGATGACATTAACTGCAATAAAAATTAATTTATAAATAAATAATTCAAATCTTAATCTTTTTTAAAATGACATAAATTGCAATAAATAAATAATAAATTTAAATTAATTTTTTTTTAAATTTTAATGTTCATACATATTGTATTTTTTTGACTTTGGTTTTTTTTTTTAGATGTATTCTATTTTTTTATGTTACTCTAACAAGGAACCAAATTTTTATGTGACAATTTTATATGTCTAAGCCTATGTCTGTCTACGTTTAATGTGCCATACGATATTGTTTTTTAAGAATTTGCTGATGAGTTCCATGAAATTGTAATCTGGTTGGTTCAAGACAATCATAAATGTTAATCAACCTACCTGGTACGTTCAGCTCCTCTGCCAAGCGGCTACCAAACTTGTTAGCACACTCACTACATTCTTCCATTGTAACGTTTGCTACAGGCACAAATGGACACACATCCAATGCACCCATCCTAGGATGCTCTCCTTAAAAAATTTAAAAACAATGATATTATATCATATGTTAACTACTGTATTTTGAAAATAAATATGAAAAGTAAAAATGTGCTTTCTCATAGATGTATTCAAGGGGAGCCTAGCTGGCCCGGCACCCCACACCTACCACATCCTAAATTTTTGTATTAAATAATAAAAAAAATAACAATATATAAAAATTAAAGTGTGAAATTCCTGCCATCTAGAAATGCCATAGACATAAATTGTCCTACCCTCTTAGACCCTCCATCTGTAAAACTGCCTATGTATATTGAATAGAGTTTAAGGTTAAGATTTCCATTAATTTTAATATGAAATTAATTTAAAATAAATGTGTATTTGATTTCCACACTTTAAAAATTCAATGAATATGTGTGATAATGAGATTGTGTAGAGACACTAAAATTATAGATTATTATTGGAAAAGCAGTGTTAATGGGAGCATGGGACACAAATGTGTTTATAAGCTCTTGCCTCGTGGACAACCAAGTCATCTATGTATGCCCCACTTCTTAAGGAATCCTGGTTTAAACCTGCACTTTATAAAAGATCCATTGTAACTGATATGTAAATAAAGAAAAATTGAAAAGCTACCTTTATGCCGGGTCATGTCTATCAGCGAGAATGCAACCCTAGACATGTTAAGTGCCCCTTCAACAACATCATCAGGTGAACCAACAAAAGTAAACACTGTGCGGTTCGTTGACGGGCCTGGGTCAACATCCAGTAGACGACAACCGTCAGTCTGCATAACTGCATTTGCCAGGGCCTCAACAACCTAAAAATTAAATGAGGTATAAATTACTAACCTTCCAATCTGTTTCTGCCTTTCCATTGAATTGCAAATTTATTTTAACATTTTACTTTAATTTATTCTGATTATTTTTGGAGAGAAACAAACCAGTCAATAAAGGTAAAACAATGGGGCTGGGATTTCCCAACTGCCAATACTGCAGGGGTCCCAAGTCTGCCAGAACTCACGCGAGTTTCCCAGTAATCGGGTTGGCCTCGAGTACTCTCGCAGGCAAGCAGTTGGGGGCCACTAGCTGGGGATGCATACATGCCAACACTCCCGGTTTGGTGACCTGACTCCCGTCCAATTTTTTTTTTACGTTTTCTCACACACTCTCCAGGTTTATAAAGAAAATTGCACCTACGCATACTAAATCGTAATTGTATTGTTTTTTCTGCAATAAAATACTACGAAAAAAACCAACATTATTAGGTTAAAATCTTTCAATATTTTGCTCGGCAAAACTACAACTCCGCTTCCAAAGCATTTTTCTATGAGACCCAATTTGCGATTTCCCAGACAAGCCGCGACCCATTGTATATTAAATGTCATAGTAAATTGCACACAAAAAATGTGATGCTATGTTTTTAAAATTGACTATTTGACATAGTATTACAGCGATTATTGTTTACTATTGATCTCCCTTTTTAGAAACCAGTGGCGGATACAGGAATTGGTAATAGAGGGGCCCAACTGAGAGTTTTTCACAGATAGAGGATCCATCCACCTAAGCCCCACCATGGTTGGGGCTGAGGTAAGAAATTTTATGATTACGGCATCCATAGATGGATGGAAATGGCACTCTCAGATTGAATTTGATTACAATTTTCCTTTTTTCCTCCAAAACCTTTTTGAATTGGAGGGTGAACCCTCCACTGGAAAATAGTTACAGTTCATTATTATGAAAATTGGAAATCCCGCTAGTCTGAACGCCTGCCAAAGTTAAGCCGGGCTTTGCGTTGAGCCGGGCTTAACCCAAGCCTGGCTTATCTCCAAGTCTGAACGTAGCCATTATAGCTAAAGTTTAAAGGGGTACCCCATGGACCCTCATGTAATGGGGGAACCCTAACAGACCAAGGACCTGTTTTTTAATATACCAAAATGTTGGCATGTATGGAGATGCCCTGGCCAGTGGGTGGGGATACCAAGAAGGCCAGTGGGAAGGAATGCCCTGGTTATAGAGTTGGTAGGAATGCTCCAACCAATCGATAGGTGGACACCCCACAGACGAAATACCCCAAAACATGCATACACTACTCACACAGCCACAGACAGGCCTATTGATATTGTTGTTGTCTTCCTACCAGCTCATCATGTTGATTTTTACAAAGATTGAGAACTACAGTACAATTTAAAACATAAAACACATCTCACGCCACCTGTGTGGTAGTCATCTAGTGCTGGTCATGATGTAAACAACAGTAGGCGATTCCATGTGTTTAGGCCTACTGACGTCGTCGTCTGCAAATCATATTCAACTGCATTGCCCTAGCATCTCCTGGCTGGTTATTCTCGTACAAGCCTAGCCTGCATGATTAGATCCAGGGTTACCAGGCCTGATCTTAAGTATAAAGCACTCAAGTTAAAATATCTTTACCTCCTTGTTTTGTCCTTCCGAGAAATTTGGCACACATTCTACAACTTTAGCCATAATTTATTAATAAATACAAGACTTGTATAAAATACACCACAGAGATAAACAAAACCTACAGAGATGCTTCGCGCATGAATGAACAGCCTAACCAACCCAATCCAGACTTAAATCGATAAATTCATGTTGAGGTTAAATAACAGACACACAACCAGACCATTTTGTTGTAATGTGATCATGGTAACAATAATACATTTAATAATAAAGAACGCCTACCAGGGAGGTATACACCTAAGACATACCTCCCTGCTTCTACAATGTTACAAAAATCAAAGGGGGTTTACAAAAATATAACTTGTTCATGAAAAAATTCCTCTATGGTTTAATAGAATTTTCCATGAAAATTTTTTTTTTTAAATTAAATTAACTTTTTTTGTTTTGTTTTTGAAGTAACATTACTATTTATAAACTTGAACATAGAAATAAATGTATTTATAAAATGTTTACTCAAAATTTTACAGCAAAAAATTATAGAAACACTTCCAAGTGTTTTTATTACTGTAATAATAATAATTACTGTATTATTAATATTATTATTATTATTATTATTATTATTACTACAATTTGCTATTATTACTAATCACTGCTGTTAGATGTGATTTTTTTGTGATTTCTTTTATTTTTTCACGGCCCCAAACGACACTTCGGTCCAAAACCGTCGGCCTAAACCAATTCAGCCCAAAACCAGCTCGGCCCAGAAGACAACTACCCAAATGATACGAAATTACCCAGATGATATAGCAATCGTGATTACCCATTACCCAAATGACAACTATTATTATTATTTTAGTATTATTATAATTATTAATATTATTTATAGGTCTAATATTATTTTTTAGTATAACTATTCTTATTACTGTATTTATATTTATAATATCTGAATTATATATTTTATAATTATTATATTATTACATTTATTGTTATTATTTTAGTATTATAATTAATATCATATATAGGCCTAATATTATTTTTCATTAGGCCTATTACTATTCTTATTCTTTATATTATCTGAATTATTACTAGTCCCATTAATTATTTTTAAGAAGAATCTTAAAATACCTTTAAAAAAAAACAGGGGCGGATCCACAAAAATGTCCAAAAGTGGGGGGGGGGGGGGGGGCAAAAGTTGGACCGACGAGACAACACATCCTAGGGGGTCTGGGGGAATTTCCCCTCGAAATGTTTGTTCTGGACGCCCGAAAATAACATTTGAGGCATTCTGGGCTATCTTATTTTTCTTTTTCTTTCTTTTTTTCTTTTTTTTACCTACCTCCCAAAAGTGGGGGGGGGGAGGCCGTTCCCCCACCAAATCCAAATCAACCCCAGAATAATGCATATTTGTAATGAATATAAAGCAAAACAAAAAACAAAAACTGACAATAAAAGTCAACTACAGATAGTATATGTAGCGTTGTCGTCTGGGCCGAGTTCATGTTAGTCCGAGTTGGTTTAGGGCCGAGTTGGTTTTGGGCTGAAGTGTCGGCTGGGGCTGAGTTGGTATTGGTCCGTGTTGGTTTGGGCCAAATTGGTTTGGGAATATTTGGTTTTGGGCCGAATTAGGCTTATGCAGATTAAAAATCAGGGTATTCTTCAATAATTTCTATGCTCAAGTTTATAATTTGTATGTTACTGCAAAATAAGCAAGTTAATTTCAAAATTATTCTTTATTGTCATTTTCAGAGGATAACATCTTTAAGGCACTGGCTATTAAATGGATGTTATTGAATCATGGATTGCATAGGTGGTGTAAAAAAAGCCCATGCTATTATTAATTTGGTGAGCCCACATGAACCCTGATGCCAATTTTGTTGAGCTCGCGAAGGTAAATTAAAAACCTAAGGCCTATGCAGCCATCTTTTGCTTGAAACCTAGTGGCAGCGCTAGCGTCTGAAATGGGGGGGGGGGGGGGGGGGGGGGGGAAGTGAGGGAAAGGTAAAATTTTAGGGCGGAAATATGTTTTTCTATAGCAGACCGGAGATACAATTACAATTTATAAAATTACATTAACAGGCAACGCATCCATGTGGTTGTTATTCTTATTTAAATATATTATATTTATTACAAACGTTAAAAGTTTCTTAAATCAAATGTATTGTTTTTAAGTGGCCATTGGCCTTGAAATGACAGACCGACCGATCGGAGCAATTAATTTTGTTGGCTTATCTTACATTGTATATTTTTCCAGCAAAACCATAAAAAAAAACAATACTAAAACTAAGCTGTATAAAAGCATGAAGGTTTTTGCAAGTACAATAAACTGGAAACCATCAACATGGGCTAGATGTCCCAACCATTCATGTCTCTGCATAAGCCTTCTGGTGCTTAGAGCAAAATACACATAGAGAACAGACAGGAATTTCAAAATTCAATATCTAATTTAAATTTATTCACAGAATGAAAATACTGCTTGCATTCACTGTATATATATCATTTACAATTATTATGGCATTGTGCCTTAGCCAGGAAAAGCAAAAATCATGATTTTTAAGATGATCTGGTTTTTAACACTTGCTTAACAAGTATAATTCATTTAACCTATGATCAATGTTAGTATTTAGTCTTATTGTCCTCCTAGTGAATATATTTTTCATATTTCTTACTACAGTATTAAAAAATAATAAAATAATAACATTTCATGCTACTATTTTAGAGTTTCAGATGTATGCATTTACAAATGTATCAAAATGTTGAATATGCCTTAACCGTATATTAGATAAATTAATATATATTTTTATGTATTATATACATGGAATGTTACTCTAAAGCCAGTGAACATACACATCAATTGGAATTTACTTTCTGCACATAAACCTGTTAAACCTGGATTGTTAACCTGTTAAACCTGGATTGTTAACCTGTTCAAACTGGATACACAAGCTCAATCTAACATTAACCTCTTCAAACTGGATCCTTAACGTAACCTGTTCAAACTGGATACACAACCTCAATCTAGGTCATTAACGTCTTCAAATTGGATCCTTAACCTGTTCAAACTGGACATACACAACCTCAATCTAGGTCATTCACCTCTTCAAAATGGATGCTTATACTCATTAATTCGTAACCTCTTTAAACATGTTCCAATCTATCATAAACCTATTCAATTTCCTTGTTGACCCATTACATCTCAATTCTAAATTTGTTCAAACTGGATTCTATAGAGTCTTGTCTGCAGTGAATAATATTTCAGGAACTGAGGAATACTAATGTGATACTACATGGTAAACCAAACCTTCTCTACACTCAATGTATACACTGGCCAAAGAAAAAAGTATATTACACAAAAAACAAAAGCTAAATAACAAATTCATATAAAGCACCACTTCAAGAAATAGTGCTATCTTAATCATTTTTTAAATCAATTTCTTAAAAATTAAATCATCGGTTTTTAACCACTTCTTTTGAAAAAACATTCTAAGGCACCAAAGCCAGAAAAAAACAATTAAGTATCTATAGGATTTAAAACATGTTGTCACTACACGCCAGTCATTTTATAGAGAAAAAACTAATCTATTAAAAAGAAAATTTAAATCGACAATTGTACCTAAGACAAAATAATGGAAGGAAATTAAATCAAAACAAAAATTATTGTTGAATATTTTGTTTCGAACTCGATTTTAACAAAATATTCATGGAAAAATAGAAACATTCTCATATTTTGACATTGTAAGTGATACATATTGTAATTTTTTTTTTTTAATTACAAACATTTAATTAAAACACTGAATTGCTCATTTACATACAGTATATAAAATGAGTTATGAATGTCAAATTAGATGTTCAAACAAATCCGTTTATACAAGAAAATAGTCAATTTAGGGGTCTACACAAAAATACTAAAAATAAGGCCAAAAAAATATTGTATTTGCTTAAGCATAGTGACATTTTGAAATCAGAGCTGTTTTCTGGTTTGTTTTGTTTTCATTACAAAAATTAGGGTCAACTAGGCTTGGGCAAACACAAATTATTTTTTAACCCAACCCATTTGGTAGTTAATTAAGTTATTAAAGATTGGCTACCGCTATTGGTTAATATTTACAGTAAATGTCAACAAACTGTAAGTATATAATGGAACAAAAATGCAGACAATAATATAAGCAATATAAATGCTTTTTATGCCATGACCTTTGACATGACATGCATACTTAAAACAACAAGATGGCTTATTTGATTGTTAGTTGTGCCTGTCAATTGCCAAGTAAAACAATTGTTTTCTTATTAATCTTTAATTGGAGCTAATATTTTACTTACAAAAGTTAAGCAATTCATAATTTAAATTGTATTGTTTATTAGCTGAAACAAGACAGTATATCCCTACATATGTACACTTTTTTTTTTTCTAAAATGTGACAATAATATACAGAAATCACACCTGGAAAACCAGGATGGTCCATGTTAAAAGTGATTAGATTCCTGAATAAACCAGGATAAGTGGGAGCAATGCTAGAGAAGCTAACATACTAATGACAAATATATAGATATTTATAAATTTACACAATGTACAATTTATACCACCTCAAACTACTGAGTAGAGAGTATTATGAGTTCTCATTATTTTATGATAGTACTTCATTATTTAAGATAATCATAAGAAGCTAAAGCTGTTTCCACATTCTGGAATATTTACAGTAAATACAAGTTCAACTTAGTAATCGTCATAATGTTTTTGTCAAATTGCAGTACAAAATTTAGTAAAAGTGGTGCAATTAAATTCAACTTAGTAATCGTTGATATGTTTTTGTCAAATTGCAGTACAAAATTTAGTAAAAGTGGTGCAATTAAATTCAACTTAGTAATCGTTGATATGTTTTTGTCAAATTGCCGTACAAAATTTAGTAAAATTGATGCAATTAAATTCAACTTAGTACTGTACTTAGGATATAGGACACTAACGCAAAAGTAGTGAACTTACACTAAGCACAGTGTACTTGACATATAAACCTACTATGAACTGATGAAAAACATACTGCTAAAGCCATAAGCCCTTGTTCTGGAACATTAAAAGCTAATGTAGAACTTTGGGTAAAAATCTCAGGTAATAGGGCAGTTTCGCATGCGAACGCATACGGTTAGTGTAACATCATCGTATTCGTTCGTGTGCGAAATCTCTCTATCGAGAGCCTTAAACAAGTTAGCTGGACAGACCCACAATCGTTTTTTTTTAAATCTTGAGATGCCAGCAGCAAAAAAAACCAATTATATTGAGTAATAGATATATAAGACAAAAATTACAGTACCATAAAACACTGTTAAACTGATAGTGCTGAAAAGATCTACCAAAAGATTATGAATTAGTAGATGTATGTGAATCAGCTGCAATGAAATACCACTAATTGACATTTTGACTCTACTGTTGATTATAAAATAATCTCATATAAATTTCTATCAAACAGTTATATACCTTTATGGAAATATCGTTAAACTTAATACTTTTACTCTCTTCGGCGTCAGTATATACACACACACACAAGCACAGACTATCACTTACAGTAGCTGCTCAATATTCTAAAATAATGAAACAGTTTCTGAGAAAGGTGGTTAAACTATAAAAAAAATATCAACAATCAAAATGGTGCCAAATAACAACAAAAATATGTGAAATATTTATGTCAATGAATGAAAATTATATAACATTTATATAAATCTGCTGTATATACAATGCTTCTGTAGTAATATTAACGTTTCTTGTATGGTGATATTGTTAACGTTTGCGTCGACAGAGTTTCTTGTGTTCCTTGTGCCAGTGACCTTGTTGGCAGTTGATGCTGCAATATGATGTGTTCCAACAACAATGATACATTGCCTCTTGTTCACAATTGATGCACTAAAAAGATATTTAAAAAAAAACATTTTTTAGAAGTTTATATATTTTATTCTACTCATATTTTATTTACTGATTTTAGAAATTCAGGAATAACATTCCAAATTTTGTCCTATTATTATTTCAAATTGATTTTACTGATTTTCATACTTTATTCAAAAATATAATGCACATACAATAATTAAAAATTTAAATGAATTAGAATGGGTAATCTATTAAAAATAGTGACTACACAAGAAATTTCAGAATTTCAAAAATAGGTGTCAAAAGTGGCGAGTCTACTGTTTAAGTGTGAACTTTAATCTTGACAAGGGGTTAATTATTCTTAATATGTGACTGAATAATGTATAAGGTTTTTACACAAAAGCACAATGTAGGTAAAGTTAGGAGAATAACCTGTAACTCTCAGCGTATTGTGCTGAATGGCGCATTGGTGTGGTGCATGAAAAGAGGCGCTAATATTAGCTTTATGTTCTCATCATTCCATATCAACAGGGGCTGAAATGAACCATAGCATCGCGATACCCTCTACTCTTCCGAAAGATGCAATGGTTTCATTAAAGTGCACACAGGCCAGATTTGTACACTAGACCTCAAATTAAGTCCTTATCTAAGGAGACTTGGTTCTACCAACTGAACCCTGCCTTACAGTTACACCACTCGACTCCAAAAAAAAAAAGTGAATTGCCCTTACCCACTGGCGCTTTTTGGTGTTGGATATTTCCTCTCTGTGCTTCTCCATCAATAATTTTGCTTCTTCCTCTGTCTCTTCCTTGTATCTATCGAACTCCTCGGTTATTCTCGTCAACTCTTTTTGCATGCTTTCACGTTCTGCCAAAACAGCTTTCTTTTTCTCTTCTTCCATTTTCTTCTTAAGCTTGAAAAAAAATTAGAAACAAGTATTCAAAAATATTTACTTTTAAGGAATTAAAGCAATTCAATGTTACAAAGGTCAAACAATTAATTTACTACCAGTTTATGCAAAAAATATAATAACTGTATTATTTATGTGTCTGCTATTATTATGAGAAAAATGTTCCCAGTTCAAAAGTTCAAAGTTTAATTTCATCAATTTGTATGCAAAGAACATGGTAAATGTGCAACAATATAACTAAAATCTTTGTGTGTCTAAAACAGTGCATATGCTTTAATGTTGTATCTTTTTGTAAGTCAGCTTTGTCGTGAGACACACATTCATGCATCAATGTACAACCACTGCCAATCCCTCGGGAGCATTTTTAGCAACAGCTTGTAACTCAGCAAAGCTTTTATAATTCCAACAATCAAAGTTCCCAACCTATCATATTAATACGGAAGTGTAGTAGATTCTGTTCCAAGGACATATATACATTCAGTTCATACATCTGTTTTTACATAAATCTGAACTACAACTAAAAGCTTAAGATCTCAGAAGTCAATGCGTCCTTGGCATTGCCCTAATCAATTCATGCACATTTTGATGGAAATTCTTCCAAGTTTACTGACAAACACATGAGCACACAAGTCTAATCTGATGTATACTCTTTCATTTTACTAGAAAATACATGAGCATTTAAATCTAGTTTGATGTGGACTCTTCTATTTTGCTGGAGTATATATGAGCATGCAAGTCTAGTTTTGTTTGATGTGGATTCTTGCATTATGCAGAAAAACCGCTGATAGCACACTATAAGTCTCCAATATTATTTATATAAACACTCATTGGCCATGTGCAGTGTTTGAACTTACTCTACATTTATCTGAGAGGGACACGCTCCCCAAATCCCCCCACCCCCACTCCCCCTTTCTCTCAACAGCCAATTGATGACATCCTGGGCTTATACATCCAGAGAACTACAGAGTAAATTACTTAACAATTTTATTGTATGTATTTAAAAATTGTTATTGTATTGTATTTATTCTCCCCGTTATTGGCATTTACGCTGTTGGGTGAAATGAAAATAAATAAAAGATACCTTGTCAACAGCTGAGGTGACTGCCCTTTCTTTACTTGTTTGATGCTCCAACTCTAAGCGTGCTTTAAAATCTGAGAAGATCGTGCTGTATTTTTCGTGGCATTCACAGCCGCTTTCCTTATTTATAACAGGTGTAAGTTCTTCAACTACATTAATATTTCGACACTAAAATGACAACATTAGTGGAATTGAGAAAACTCATCCAAAATTAAGACTGAAAAACATTATACTTAATGTTATTGAATATAAGTTAATAATGTTTTGCAAGAATTCTATCACTTTAAATATTAACCAATTAAAAATGTTTTAAATGCTTGTAAAGCAGCACTTATAGGTTTAAGTGTTAGACAGACTCTGTTTACTGTCTAGCACTGTACTATCAAAAACATATTATTCTAGCAAAAAAATTACAGATAATAGTATAAGTTGTTTGAGTGTTATAAAGCCACTGTTTACACTCTAGGACTTTACTATCAAAAAGCAAACATTCAATAAGATAAATGTACATACTGTACCTTTTTTAGAGCAGGAGGTTCGTCCTCTGACAAAGCTTGGCTAGTTGACACGGCATGATCCTACAAAAGTCAATACATCCTAAGTTTACCCAATCATTGTTATGTTCTCTATAATTTCTTACACATTACCATAACATTTATTAGTCTCAAGCATAGTGAATACAATATTATAAGCCTTCAGGGCCTAGCAATTAGGATATTAAATGTGTATGTAAAAGGTCAAAGCTTCAATAAATGTTAATTTGGGTCTTTTTTTTCACTCTTGGCCAGTATCTTCTTTATTTACTCTATCGCATTATTCCATAAAACCACATACTTTCTCATTCATCATCCTCATCACATAAAAAAAGCAAACATTGTTATAATAATAATATAAATAAGAAGTTTTTTATCACTATTATCATTTATTCCAACTCGATTGTTCCAGTTAATGACCAGTGTGGTAAGTTGAACATAATCTATTTTCAAAAAATTGTGTTGATAATGTTTTAGATCAGGTAAAAGATATAAAAATTTGATTAATGTTGGTCAATGCAGTTACAGTCACCTGGTCAGCGTTGGGAATGTTAATTGAACTGGAAATAGATTGTTCACTTTCACTACTGTTTTCTTCCCGAGGTCTTTTCCTTGGTTTCTTAATCCCACAATTCTTCATGTAGTTATCCATTTCCTTCTTGGCATTTTTCCAAGATGAGGTCATCTTCACGTTGATTGTCTTCACATTTGTGTCAATTGGTTTAATATTCACCTCAGAAATCCAGGCACTGTAATAGCAAATGAAAACATAAAATGCTTCACAACCATACATTTAAGGCAAGACAGATAACCATGTCCTGGCATGTTAGTACACCATCTGCTGTAATATATTAAATTGTAGGGAAAAAAGTTGTTAATATTTAAATATATTTATTTTCATCAATAATTAATTTCTTTTTTAAACAATTTTACATTTACTGTACTTTATTATTTTAATATTTAATTAAGGCTTTTATCATTATTTTATTACCACACCTTGCAATTTTAACTTTTTCAGTGTATTTTAACTAAAATACAGTGTAGAGTATTCTGTGATTTAGATTAAGCTTGTTATTTTATTTTTAATTAAGTCCTTTTCTATTTCATTAATATGCAACTTTTTGATATTTTATATACTGTAATCTTGTATCACAAAACAGGACCACATGTAAAACAGGTTGTTATATCCCACCTGATTATGCCATCCTGTAAAAATATGTTCAATAAATAAATGAATAAATAAATAATATAAACTATTTATAATTTTGTTACTAAACTATTTACATAGCAACGTCGCTTTTTAAAAAATAAATTTTGATCTTAATGATTGTCCTTGAGCACTGATCTTTGAGAATTATATAAAAAAGTTTTACAATCATACATTTTTTTAAATGACTCATGAAAATGAATGATATAAGCCTTTGTTGCACATAAAAGAGTAATAACACATTTAAATGGTAAACTGACCGTTGGTGACGGCTACCGAAGAAGCGAACATCGACTTGACCAGCTTGTTTCCGCAGTACTTTAGCTGGCCAGTATCCAAAACCTTTCAACTGTGCCCATACCGCCTCATGGACTGGATCCTATTCAAAATAGAAAAACAAAATATCTTAAAAACCTCAACTCTACCACTAACAATTCTATGCATTTCATATTTGGAAACCTCAAAATCATAACAAGCAAAGCACCTTACCACTACTTTACTGTATTATAAATTTGTGATATTTATAATGTATTTACATTATCGTATGTTGTAATGTTAAATAGCTGTTACAATAAAAAGGCAAAAAGTTGATCACATCATCTGCACAACTGCTACTAAGTAGGAAGAATTCATTCTACGTTTATATCATTGTGCAAATCAAAAGCTCACTATTGTTACTTACACAAGGCCGGCAAAACCACATGCTATCTTTTCTTGAATTGGATGCCTCATAGCAATCCTTACAGATACGCACCTCATCAAGCTAAAAGAACAACAATATTGTTGAAAATGTCAATTAAAAGCATCACAAAACAAATATTAATAATCTTAGTATGAAAAATTTGGCAGGCCTGGCAATTTTGTGTAGATAAAGCTACATTCAAAACTGTCCCATTTCACTGAAGTGAAAAATGTGTTGTTTCAATCCATTTCTGCGTAATCATGTCCCTTCCATTGTTGTTATAACTCTTCATTTTTTTAACAAAACTGACTTGGTGGGAATATTATTATTCTTCAATAAATTGTGTGAGAAATTGACAATTAAAGCTGATCCACACAGCCCCTGTTGTGGACAGACGAGAATATCTGGTTCCAGTTTTTCCCGGGTAGCTCAGATATGAAGAAACCCTAAGATGGATGATGAATGATATGCCCAACTATTATAATTTTGTCTACAAACATATGGATTTTAACATAATGATGCAAGTCAATGAACATTTAATCAACACCTCAAACGCTTTAAGACTTTGGTACAAAGCACTATATAAATCCAACTATCTTAGATTACATTATGTAACTAGTGTAGGGATTCCCCAGAAAGGCATGTCTTAAAACAAAATAGTCCCTGGAAGACATATTGGAAGATTTACATAAGCAGCCTATGTACTTACATCGTACTTGCAGTCTTCCAAGACAATCCTACAGAGTTCAGCCTTATCACTATCAACGCCATGATAGACTGCAGCTACATGCAGAACCGTTTCAGCATCTCCTTGGAATTCCTCAAGTGTTTGGTATTCTTCGTTCTCTATTTTCTGAAATACATGATTACTAATATAATTATATCATCATACACCAACAGATCCACTGATTATGTTTAAATAACACAGAATGAATCATACTTCAAATAATGAGAAGTAGGCCACATTTTGACCTTTTTTGGGTCATCTTCAGGCCTAAGGAACACAATAAAGGTTGAGAGTTCAAAACTATGGCCACCCTCTCATTGTTCATTCATTCTTTCATTCTATGATATCATCATAAATATGCTGACAATATTTTTGAAAATTTGGACAGAAGACATTTAGATTGTAAATGGAAGAGGGAGGAGAGACAGAAGTAGAAAGAGATGGTAAAGAAAAGAGGAAGAAGGAACAAAGGCAGAAGGTAAAGGAGAAGGTATGGGAAAATCCCACTGAAATATTGAATTTGAAATTAATCAATGTAATTGACCTACCTGCATCATTATGTTAAAATCCATATGTTTGTAGACCAAATTATAATAGTTGGGCATATCATCCAAATTCAATTTTTTCTGCAACTCTCTGGCTGCCTATAAAAAGAAAAAAAAATCAAAATTAATCTATCTATCAAATAAAATTTAATAAAATAAAACTAGCTTAAATCAGTACTTGCTCTTTATAAGTTTATGTTCACTCATACAACAACTTTTTTCAAAAGTTAGTAAAGAGGTCCCCCAACTAGTTCATAGCATATACTGTACAGTAGAATCAACCTTACATAATGTGCAAAACTTTACACTTCCTGGAACATTTCAGCATTAAATTGTTCCCAATGATATAAAAGATATAAAATATCAAGGCACATTGGGTAAAATGTACTCTCCATAAGTGGTGAATGTTCTTCATTAGTTCAATTATTAAACTACAGTATTTACATTGTATCACAGTATTCAACAACTCAATGGGATAGCAAAGTAAGGGCCAGCGAGCCATCAATTATTTTTTACCTTATGAATTGCATTTTTTTATTTGTCAATACCATTTTAATTTTTTTTTCTGCCTAGATTATGATATTTCTGGTAAATAAACCATTCTGCTAAATTATTTTTTCCCACATATCACTCCCCTGAAGTTCCTTCAAAAATTAAGTTGTCTTAAAACACGATAATATATCATTTCCAATCATCATCTTTCATCATCTTTAATTAATTGTCTATTACCTTTGCTCTTGTTAATTTTAACTTTTGGTATTCAGTCGACCCAGTTAAGTAACAATGTTTAACAGAAATAGAAAAATCATTAATAAAGTACGGGTATATAACTCAATCAATCATTTATACCATTTGCCTAGGAATATATTAATTATAAATGAGAATTTTGGAAGAGATATGAATAGGCATTTATAATACTTGTAAATAATGTATATACCTGTAGGCTTAGAGAATAGATACATAATATGAGGTATTTTTAAAAAAACAGCTCTACGTGCATACTGTTTAGGGCAGAGAGTATTCTAAATTGGTTTTCTACTATCAGGAATGTTTTACTTCACATATGAATCTGTGATAAATGAATCTAAATAAAAAGCAACTAGAAAATCACAAAAAAAAGAGTTAAGAATACTGTATAAATAAAAGAACACCAGCTAAAATGATTTAGATAAATATATTTTGCATATTTGATTTAGTTATGTATTCAAAAGTGAGAATACAGCACAACACAACATAGAATAATATACACAAACTGTAAATTTATTTTTTGAAAAAAAGAGAAAACAAAAAAAGAGAAACAACCAAAATATACATTTTTTTTTTTAAAGAATTTCAGTCATATGATTTCATAATGTGAGCTGTTTTCCCAGGAGAATATACATGTATGATGGAATTTGTGTAGATGAGGTTGCTTATGCTATAACCACAAAGAAATACCTGTAATCATTTCATTATGTTATAATTCATAGGTAACTATATTCCTTGACACATTGCATACCTATGTACACCTTATTATGATGTGGTGTCACATAGGTAAGTTGTGCCAATAATTATGCAAAATGTTTTTCTTATCTCAACGGGGGAAATGCCTCACATACTTTAGGATATTTAATGATTTAATACTGAATAATATTTCAATACTGTGAAGGATTTTATAAACAGCTTATAAGTACAATATTGAATATTATATTTTTATAGTGTAAGGATTTTATAATTAGCATATAAATAATAAAAATAATAGTAATATATAATCAATCCTACAAATAATAATGATGAATTAAGAAAACAAAATAATGACAATGAATAAAGATTAACAATAATAATAAAACATAATAATAAGAAATATTATAACATTGTTAATGCATATTCAGTACCTATTTGATCTTTGGTTGAATAGTTTCTAACATAAATTCTAACATGTGCTCACCTTTTCTTTCATTCTTGCCAGCACATGTGAAATCATGTCGCTTATTTCTGATTTGCTGAGTCCAAGTTTGCATTTCTTTCCTCCCTAAAAAAAACAAAAACACTGATATTATTATTTATTTGGTATAACAGTAAAATATTAAATCAATCATTCAATCCATCAAACCTACTGTATAAATTGCTGGTATTTGTATTGTGCAAATACCAAAACAATTGCTTCTAATAGTCTATAAATTGAATGTAGAAAAAAATTCTATGCAAAAAGGGTACGGGCAATTATCCCACATAAAACATTAATATAAACAAAATTGTGTGTTTTGAGCCAATTAGTATACTTAAACAAAATGTTATATTGAATTGATTACTCTGAATAATGTATTTAAATTAATGAATAGCATTCAATTGCAAAAATATTCTGTGCCAATCAACGGATGCATAAATAATACATACTGTATTATTACTATATTATTTGCATTAACCCTAACACAGTATATTGGCTGGTAGGTAGTCTGTGCAAGTCTTACAATAGTGTACATAGTAAACTAAAGCAGTCATCACTTCATAGAGTGCATATCTCCACCCTGTGACTAAATACCAACAATATGCAGGCCTTGTATTGTATATGATGAGCGATTGCATTATTTTCCACAAGGTGGCTCAATACCAAAGAATACGCAGGCTGTCCATGGTAAGGCATTCAGGCTGCTGCAGCATACAGTACCCTCAAGAAAATGGAATCGCTCATTGTATTCAGGGACATCATACCTTTGGCCTGTGCATGAATACAAGGAGTGATTCATTTATTTTTTTATGGTCAGAGGTAAAAAATTGAATTTCTGTGATTTTGGCCTTGTTTTTTTAACTTTTCTTCCAAAAACTGAAGTGTGTCTTTCTTTAATTAATATGTACCATAAATTTTATGATGATCCATTCATTAGTTTTTGCATCTTTCTAACAGACAGACAGGCAGCAGTGAATACATAACCGACCCTCTTTCAATGGAGGTAAATGTGTGTAAATCACCAGAAACTGAAGTGTTTTAATCTGCTTCTCATTGAAAGTTGTTAATTTAGTTAATCCTAAAGGCAATTCAATATTTTTATGTTTTCTTTAGATTTTACTGCAAATTAATGTTATTGTTAAATAAAGGTTTTGGAAAAAAATATCCTGAAGAGGTTTCTGCAACCCAAGACTCATCATAATTTCCCAAAGGACCAAGATCAGTGGGATTTGTTGTTCTCAAATGTACAGTATTTACCGTATTAAGAGACAATTAAAAATTTCAATGCATTTATAACATACATTTCGTATAAATACAGTAACTATAATAATAATAATAAAAAATATGTCAGTCATTAGCACACAGTGGTAAATAATTAATGTTATACATTAATTTGCCACATATTCAGTGGTGATGCCAAGATTAGGGCAAAGTGTCAAGCCCTTTACCTGTCAAAATTCATTGGACGAAAAAAAAAACAGAGGAAAAAGTGTTGGTCATATTACATGCTAAAATGATGCACAAGAGCTAAAAATGACCTAAACAGGCCAGTATCAAATGGCTTAGCTCCATAGGCCCCATTCAGGGCTTTCCTCCTAGATCCTGCTAGTTGCCGCTTGAACTTGTAAGACAAACAGATGAACTTTTGACGGCTAAGGCCCTCTACTGTACCACCTACTGCATCCACTCAATAGTAAAGAACATTATTTTGTCTGATATTATTGCGACTTATTTCCATTACTTCTTCTTACAGAGTATAGTTAAGCATAAAAGGTATACACTAGGCCATTGACCATTATAAATTATTGTAAGTACAGCATCAATTTTTTTTTTTTACGATGGCAGTCAACATCACTCATGTCAGACTAATCTGCATGCATTATCTTTGTACAAATGAACTGAAAGAATACTCACTTGACAAACCTGACACGTCCACTCTTGCTTCTCCTGGTCTTCTTCTGCCAGACATTCAATGTGACACACCCTGTGGCAACTGGAACAACAAACCACATCCCCACCCTTGTGGCATTCTATACAGTACCAATCATGGCTAGCGTCACTCTACAATTAAATTTCAATAACAATTTCATAATTTTAATATTTTTCATGTCTCAAAATATTTTACAATTCTACAACTTTTCATCATAATTAATTACAATATTTATTATAGCAACATATAACTAGAATAGGTTTATACAGCGTAAATATAACCAAATATTCAAAACATCTTAACATACTTTATATTAAATTTCCATTACTGTCTTTAGATGTATAATAATGAAAATTGAACATCTTTTTATTTACAGTAATTTATTCACATTTGTTTACAAATCAAATAAAAAGCAGCAAAAAATAATAATAATCAATAAATAATTCATATATCACAAAGGTAACATCTTCTATAAAAATGTGAAAACCTTTAAATTTGACTCAATAAATTCAACAATTAATCAACATAAAATAATTCACATCCAACCAAGGTACAGTAATGGTTGATTACAATACTGTACTTAATTAGCAAGACTATTATGACCATCACATACTATATTTCAATACATATGTACTGTATAGAAGAATCATAATGATACCCATAAAACAAGCATCGTGACCAGGCTGCATTGTTAGAAAACCAAGCCTTAAACAGCTTCCAAAATTACAGAAACATTACTTATTAAAGAAATATGAACTTACCTCTTCCTCCTGTGCTTTAACACACCAGAACCCTTCTTGTTCTGAGCCTGCACGAGAACCCTTTTTTGAACGCGAGATATCTTTGACAACCAGTTCATCTTTAACAGCAAGTGCAAGTTGTTGCTGGACATATTTATAGGCGTAGCCATGCTGCCTTATCAGATATCGTGCGATACGTTCCAGGTTAGCCACTTGCTTTTGTTGGCGGACATTTGTGATGGCTTCCCACAGTACCTGGACGGCTTTAGGGTCAGCTTGACGGAAACAAACAGCCTTCATTGTAAGGTAGCTAGCACTACATAAATAATACACAAAAAGGTATTGATCAATAATAATTACTATACTACACCTTTGCAAAATATTATTTATTGTATCATCAGTTACTATGTACAGAACACACGTTGGTAACAAAACAGGGACAGACAGGTGGAAAAACTGCACAGTATTGTACTGTACATCTAGAGAAAACTTGCCCAATCTCAAGTGTAATGTGTAATCGTCATTAAATAATGAACAATTTATGTTCAACAATTAAAGGAAGACATGCACAAATAACTGATTTATGGTAAAATGCTTACTTTGACCTTCAAATCTATTATTTATTTCCATAAAATCAAATGTGATATCTGCTTTAATAGCAAAAATGTGTTAAAATTGCTAATTAAAAATGAGCAAATTTATTAAATTGTACAGATAATAATTCCTTATTATATGGCTATTTCCTGTTGGGTGTGAACAGCATAATTCTAATAAACTCTGTACACAATAAATATTTGTAGTTCACCATATCAATTATCAATCATGGCATATTTTACTATAACAATTATTAATAATAGATATGGGTTATGAATCAACATTTAAAGCTATTTGGTGGATGACAGTTAGGCCAAAGATTGGAGAGTGGTACTTACTTGTGAAGGTTGCCACCCAACAGTGAACAGAATATGGAAATTTGTTAATAATTACGATGATGATTTTTTGTTTACAATAGGATTGGTATACTGCAGTTTATGGTTATAATTTCAGCAATTTGTTTCATCACCACCTTTCTTTCTTTACTGTATAAAGTGCACTAACACTGTTAATGCACTACTAATAAGTCTCACTATATTACTGTACATGGTATAAATAATGAAAGATGACACTGACACTGATGATGATGATGGTGATGATGATGGTATGACACATGATGATGATGATAATAGATGATGATAATACTGATGATGATGATGAAATTGATGATGGCCAGGTACTCATGATGATGACGATAATGATGACGGCGACGACAATGGTGATGATGATGATGGCCAGATGATGCTTTTTACAATCAATACTGTACAATTCATAATCTCATTTGACTGTACAGTGTAGGCCTACAGTACAGTAGAGGAAATCAACATTAATAAAATTTCAAGACTTCTCTTCATCTAAGTTTTGTTGTTTCCCATAAAATATTAAATATTCAGAGTGTTTAGAGATATTGAATAATGAACAAGTGTGTAGCAAACCTAATATAAAATGTAATGTACTGAACCAGGGGATCATAAATCCATTAATCTCTGCCAAGTGAATCTACAGCACCTTGAACTCTGATTGAACAAATGACCTTGAAGGTTAGAGGCTACAAAAATCTATGCTATAAAAAATAAAAGATAACATCATATTTGCCATTAAAACATTTTTATAAAAAATAGTCAACACACACTCAATGTGTTTTCTATCAATATAACACAACACTATGGTAGAATAAACAATACCATAATTCATTTGTTCCCTCCTGGAAAACATTATTATTCTTAGGTGTCTCATTCAAAATCAATCAGTCCTTCTCATAATGTGTCACCTGTTTTCTAAGATAAAATCTCATTCAATAAAATAATGTTACTTTCTAGATGTCATTGCCGCTGGCAATATCAACAAAAGTACCAAAGTTGGGACACAGTGAATGGTGATTAGAATCTGTTTTATCAAAGATTCTGCTTTAGAATAATTGCTATAGACTGCGTGTTTCCAGGGGTTTCAATTTGGGAGAAGTCACTTCCAGGTGATCTGGTTAAATGAGCTTTCTTAACAGGTCTAACTTATTCATTGGTGTAGCAATGAATTGTGGTACCATACCATCCATGACCAGCCGACTTTCAGAGTGACAATTGATAATACAGTACAGTATCTATACCAGTGGCGGATCCAGGAATTTTAAATAGAGGGGGCCCAGAAAGGAACTATCCCAGATGGAGGTTCTACAGTATACTACCTCAGCCCCACCATGGTTGGGGCTGATGGAAGAACATTTATAATTATGGCACCTCTAGAGGCCAGAAATGGCACTCTTAGACTCAAAATTTGACTTAGAATTGTCTTTTTTTTCCTCAATTTTGAAAAATTTTTAGGGGGCCCCGGGCCGGCTGCCCCCCCCCCCCTTGAATCTGCCACTGTCTACAGTAGTAAAACCATTTTTATTTTTCTGGGAAAATTTTGCTTGCACGGGCGAGTGTGGGAGGCAATCCCAAATTCCAGAAGACACTCATGACTCGCAAAGGTTTTACTTGATGTGAACATTGGGTGGCAGGCATTTTGTAACCCAGATTTTTCTGCTGTAGATAAAAATATAATAACAGCATATAAAGCCTTTGCAAAGTTACACAATTTCGTTTTTGAAGAAAAAAAAATTGTTGTACACTGTATACAGTAATAATGTACTCAAATTTCAGTTACATTGTACAGTATTGAGTTTTATAAATCCTGCTTTGTTTTGTGTTCACGGGGTGGATAAGCTAAGAATGGGTCTATGGTACAGTATATGTCTTCTACCTTGTTTGTTCAATTCTTTGT
Organism: Anneissia japonica; assembly: GCF_011630105.1. Classification (NCBI taxonomy): domain Eukaryota; kingdom Metazoa; phylum Echinodermata; class Crinoidea; order Comatulida; family Comatulidae; genus Anneissia; species Anneissia japonica. The sequence continues at coordinate 1,246,127 of NW_022683792.1, read as the reverse complement.
GCAGTCTTCAAAATCCTTCATTTGAAATTAATTCATGATAGGGGAGAGTGGGTTAGTTTGAACGCAGGGTTTGTTGAAACAGTGACATTTTGGGACATACAGTACATAAAATAAATTTGTTAGTTCACAACCACCTAATGGTAGGTAATAATAATCATAGCCATCCACCACATTGACTATAGGACTGGTGATACAACACTGTTAATTTGTGGGAGGTATATGTGTTTTTTTAATTTCTAAGTAAATTCTTCATAATGAAAAAATTTTGCAATATCTTAATGATGTTCACAGATTAGGTTCAATAGTTTATGAGTATTTTAGGCTCTAGTACAAAGCTACAAAATAAGGCTAACTATACATGTTACTGATTGTTCTGTTTAGTGAAGCATGTTTGCAAGCACCACAAGCGCTTGGGGCTTGTTGGAATTTTACTTTAGGGGTTAGTTGGAACATGTTCCAACTAACCCTAATATAATACTTTTTGGTATAAGAACATGTTCCAACTACATAACTCCAATATAAAACTTCAGGGTATAAAATATAGGCCTGTAGCCAGGGGGGTTTTATGGTTCAGGCAAATCCCCTTGTCTATCAAACCACCCTCATTTCTGGTGACCACCCCAACCACTGAATTTACCTAAATAGTCCTATAACCCAACTAATGCATTGTAGACCAACCCAGACTAAGACGCAATGTTTTGCTGCATACTTTTTTGATTTATAGCATTTTTAGACCCAAATTTCACATTTATTACTCCATGCATAACCTAGTTAGTTTTAAAAGCTTGTTAATACTTAAAACACTATTTCACTATTTCAACACTATCTTTCAACTAACCCCATAGGTGGGGTAAATCGGAACATCCGAGGGCACGTGTTCCTACAGTATGTTACTTATCTGAGCGATCATCAACAAATCTAAACATTTTTTTGGCTGTAGAGTATGTATGTGCTTCTACTGATATAGTTCATTTCTTGGATAAAGAGTTATAGAATTATATGGACATTTTTGTAATTTTTTTTCCAACTAGCCCCACTCTCCCCTTCTATTCCTTCTAATACAATTTTGGTCGATTAATATAGACGGTTTGGATTGAATTTTTCTGAGGAAACACACAAAGAATAAGCACAAAAAAAATGTAAAACTTAATTTCAGTGGGGGCTTTGCAATTCTCTGCTATTTTCTTAAGCGTTATTCATAAAAGTCATAGCCAATAGCACACAGGCCAACGACTTGAACATCCCATTTGAAAGTTGATGCGCTACATTGTAAACTTGGACTTTAGCCCTCTAGCTAAATAAAACACAATGGTGCAGCAGTGGAATAAGAGCACCTTGGGACTATATGTCTGGAAGTACTGTACTACCAACACCAGTTTAGCTGACTGAGGCTAAGTGGCTCTCATGATCCTGTTCTTTAATTTTTCAAAACCTCTTATGTTTCCATTTTATAATAATACTATAAATAGCTTGAACAATTCATTCTTATTTTCAAGTACTGTTTCATCACAACAGCAACACTGCATGTCTTAAAGTAAATCATTTGTGCAAGTCATTATACTGTAGGCCAAAAAAGTTACTGCCATGGAACGGCCAGTATAAGATGCATGCGAGATCCTAAATCAAGGTACTGGAATGGAGTACAATAACAACATACCTTGCATTAATCTTATTAATATCATGCACAGCTTGAGACATTTGCACAATTTGCAAATGGTGCAAGGTCTTGATTGCAATACAGACTGTGCAAGGAAGTCTTGCACAATTTGAAAACTGTGCAAGGATTTCTTTGCACAATTTGAAAACTCTGCAAGATTCTGCACAGTTTACAAACTGTACAAGGAGATCGTTGCACAGTTTTAAAATGCATGTACAATTTGCAAACTGTTCAAGGGTAGCTCATGCACATTGTAATCGAATTGCACTATTTGATACTATTTTACTATTCTTCTGTTGATGGGTAGCTGCCTGACTTTCTTCTCATCGGAAAGTAGAATCATCGTGGTCATATAGATAGGCATGGGTTGTGGGGAGAAATGGGGATGCAGTGGGTGGGAATGCAGTGGGTGTTGACTGTTATATTTTGTGGGTCTTTTTTTTAAAACAATTTTTGTAAAAAAAACTTTTAATAGCATGACGACACACTGAGGTATATTTATTCCATCTTATGCAATAAAATGCATATTGCAGCACAAGCTGAATAATATAATTATAAGAAACAGCATATAAATTGACAACTAAACAAAATTCAGAACATGACATGACAAATTGAAGGAAAAAATAGAAAATCATTCAAAAGCAAGTCATAGGTGTACACCAAAATGCGTGACTTAGGCCTGTAGGCACTAAAGGCTAAACTTAACCTACTCTAGTCTCTAGGGTTAGGCTAGGCCCTGACCTAGCTAATAGTAGCAGTACTAGGCTAGGCCTAGCCCTAGGCCTAGTAGTAGTTTATTTCGGAAAACGGAACCACGTCGTTCTGTGTGTGAGCTGAATGTGAACTTCAACAATGTCAATGTGTCCAGTATACAAGGCAACTTCAGAATGGTTTGTAATATCTGAACCATCACACATCACCATGGCTACCTTCCTTACCTTTAGGCCTACCAAATTCACTGCCAAGTGCATGACATGTTGATGATGATAATTATGATAGAGTTAGGCCTAGGCCTAGCCTACCCTTCAACAGCGACAGACAAAAACATCAAACTAACGAGTCCCTCAAAGGTGTGCTTTGTTTCTTATTGTAAATAATCCAGAGAAGCAGGAGACCTATTCATAATCACATAAATAGTAAACTAACATCTACCTACTATACATTACTTATTAAATAATTAAAATAAATACCTTAGTAATTAGATAATCCGATAGTGTAAAGAATAATTTCGTTGTTTTTTGTACTGTAAAAACACTACCCAGAATAAAGTACAGTGAAAATCCTCTCAGCAGGGCACAGAGCGGTGTCTACACACACAACACCGTGTCGTTTCTAAAGACAATCACCGTATAGTATTTCAATAAAATAAATTGCGGCCTAACACGATCCCTTTTGGAACACTACCCTTCACTTTTTTCAATGCTTTTTATTTTGTTTACAGTATTTTTTGATCTTTATGAAAAATAAATAATGTTTCAATACTGAATGTTGAAAGGAAACTGAGCTAGCCTTTATGTCACGCCTTGTACTATTTTGTTTATTATGTTGTTCTTATTAGGAAGGACTGTTTGAGTTTAATTTGTTTGTATTGTAGTATGGGGTAAATAATAATAATAAATAATAATAATAATAATAATAATAATAATAATAATAATAATAAATAATAAATAATAATAATAATAGATTGGTGGATTTAATTTCATGAAGATAAGATAAGCTTTTATTGTCATAAAAGTGATCTAGGAAATTACAATCTTGATGCCTGATAAATGAAAAACAACATGGAGAAAATAGCGTATATTAATCAACATAATTCTCCATGGTCGGTTGTTTTTCATGTATTTCATTGTTTCATTTCAGGTGGGTGGGTTATGATTAAGTGACTAAGGGTGCTATCACCCTATAAGATGATATGGGATGAATTTCTACTACCTCTTGTACGTAATTTTCAGTGGGGTAGGGACGGCGCCAGGGGTGGGGGAGGGGAGAGAGCTGTCCCTCCGGAAAAACCACAATTTGTCGGGGAGAAAAAAATGTATAGGCCTATGTATTTCCCACATATTAGACTCCAAAATCGATTAAATAAGCCTTTGAAACCCCTAATTATTGTTATATTTTTCGGACTTTTCCCCCTGGAGCACTTTCGGGAGATTTTGATCGACACCAGACCACGCCCACTGTTTTCTCCATCTCCATCAGACAGTGTTACTAAACTTTTTCAAATCCAAGCTAAAGACCTTTCTTTTCCAGTTTTTCATTAATTTGACATGACATCCTTATTCTGTTATTCTTGGCGCCACCACTGAGTGGGGACCGGGCAGGGATATAGGACCCGATACCCCCTGGTGTCAGGTTCTGCCAACGTACCTCATTACCCCTTCCTTTCAAAATGAATCTCGAACCACCGAGAATCCCCACCCTTGTGACGACGCAACAGGATAACTATAGTAGGCCTAAGGTGCTTTATCAAATTAAAGTTAATAACCCAGGTAAATTTAGATCCGGGAAGTGAGACATTAGGCCCTACTTCAGTCATGATTGTGTTATAAATATTTGTATTAGACCAGTAGAGAAACCTGGTGAAATTACCAGCTAGGTTTACTATGAACAATTTAATCTAAATGGTTAATTTTGCGGACGTCAGTTCAGGGACGCAATGTACGCAGTTTTGATTGAATTGTGAAGACTGACAAATTGTTTTCTGTGAGCCCAATGAGAAATGGTACTTTGACTACAATAATATAGGAAAGACTCCGGACTTCCGTTAAATGTCGCCTGGATAGGTCACCCTTTATAACAGCCTATTGTTCCTTAAGGAAGGGTACTTCCGATTGTTTCAACATATAATACAAATTCTCTAGACATCATTGCAGAAGTTGAAGTAAACCCAAGAGAACTCCAAGGTACGTTGTTATTGTTTTTATACAGTCTTGCTTAAGGCGATGTATGTGAGCATAGACTTCATTGAAATTCATTACGAATGCAAATCTTTTTTAGAATTAAGTCAAAGGAATTCAATGTTAAAATGATTAAATTTCTGCTTTTAATGTGTTTTATTAAAAGCAAAACTTCAGCATTCGAGGTTCGTTATATTGGCTCTATTAGTATTACATTTTGTTCCTCTAAACATAGAACTACAAAAATGGCAACGTGGACATCTTTTTAAAAAACAGGATAATATTATCACAACTTCTGTGTTCGAATATAGCAATACCGTACTCGCGCGAATAAGCGCCCGGGCACTTAAAATTGTTTGCACTTTCTGAGGGGCGCTTAATCAGACGGGACGCTTATGAAAACCTAATGGAAATTGAAGGATCGCTTATGGAAATAGATGAAAATCGAGGGGTTCTTATGGGAACTTATTAAATTCAAGAGGCACTTTTGGAATAAAAAAAGATTATATATAAGGACATTGCGAATGGTGGTGCGACGTAAAAGATAATCGTCCAGACAAGAATGCTGTGAATATTTGGAGAATAGCAGATGCAATTAGTGTTAGTGGGTAGTGGTTAGCTTGTTGGTCATCGGCCGATAGAGCGGGATGGCAGGATCGTTGTAGGTTTTCTTGAAAACTCAGATGAAAAAGAAGAGGAGCAGGACTAGGCCTAAAAAATATGTAATAAGAAAAGTAGGAAATATACTGTCTGTCCAGGGATGGAAGCTCTCATCTGTCCAAGAGAAATATCCTCATTTTGATATTGACCTAAGAAGAATGTGATTCCACTCTGCAGCTCAGATCATGCCAACAACCACAGTCCTAGGATATTGGATTATTGACTTGCTAAAAAGAAAATTTAATGATATTATTCAAACGGGGCGCTTAAGGAAATCTTCACCTTTATTCGAGAGGAGCCCTTATTCAAACGAGGCGCTTATTCGCGCGAGTACGGTACTGGTTTTTATAAAGATGGCTTCCCAACCCCCCCCCCCCAAATGGTTAAGCGGCCCTAAAAATTAACTCCTTAATCAAATTGGCCATTGACTCTCCGAGGATCCCATCTGCTATATGTTTTACAACTTTCAATGACAGAAATAATACCCTCCAGATATAAAAATGAATGTCTTCTACTATGAATCGCTGGCATTACAGTACTTGTAAATCGAAATTTTATCACATACAAGTCTTGGTTTTCCTTTTTTCTTATATTGTTTTTCTTGCAGGTTTAGATTCTCGGTCTGTTCTTTAATAGCGGAGAACTTTCTGATCCATTCCAGGTCCTTGATCAATTGTATTCTATATGGCCTCATCAGAATTATGAAGAACTGAAGATTGATTTTTTTTGTCATAATTTTAGTCATTAGGATATGGACTACATTTTTCGTAAAAATATTTTTTTTCATATTAATTTTGTATAATCTCTTGTTTTTTAATGCGATTCACAAATCATCATCCAATATTGTATCTAGTTTATGTGGACTGCGTTTGAATGAAAAATTATTCTATAAACTAAGGTCATATAATTAATTATCATACAGATATGTACGGTTTCACGCCCTCATCGGTCGTAAACTATTCCAACGAGTTACTGTACTGTTACTGTAGCCTGGGTTGCCTGCCAACACTTTGTGGCAGAAAATAAATAAATGAAGAGATCTTTGTATGATCGGAAAGAAATTAAAGAAGAGAAAGAGGGAAGAAGGATGAGAAGGGGGGGGGGGGATAGAGAGTGTTTATGCAGTCCCCGACCGA
>NW_022683792.1:1237581-1239736 GCF_011630105.1 Anneissia japonica | reverse complement strand
ATATTTGGGGGGGGGGTGTTAGGAGTTCCCTTCCTCTTTGTGGTTCATCGATTCATGGAAAGAAGAATATGTATGCAATGTACTTTATATACACACATATAGACCTACTAGTTTACTGTAATAACAATGAGAAAGTTTACCTGACCGTTTTCAAGAGGGGGCAAACATTAAAATTTCAAGAATTTAAAGTCATTAAAAAGACAGCTCGGGAAAGCTAATTTCATGCCATCTAGGGATCGAAATTTTCCCGGGGGAGGACCCCTGGACCGTCCTTCCTCTTTGGGGTTCATCGGTTCATAAAAAGAAGAATCGGCCTACGTACGCGACTCAGTTTTTTTATGTACATACATACACACATAAATAGGCCTTACTGTAATAAAAGTGAGAAAGTTTGGTTTAACTGACCATTTTCAAGAGAGGAACACATTGAATTTCATTAAAAGACACCTCATAAGTCTAGAAAGCCCATTTCCCGTCATCTAGGAATCAACATTTTCCCAGGGGAGGACCTTCCCCCTTTCTTTTTGGAGTTTTTATGAAAAAAAAAATTGACACCCCCACCCCAAATGTGAAACCAGGTCCGCCCGTGTTTATAAACTCTATCTTCAAGGTGCTTATTGCATTTGTAGATTTCCATTTTTGCTTGTTCAAAGCTATGAATAAAATAAGTAGGCCTACCGACCTATCCACTAAGCGTTGACTTATTATATAAGTTTTAGTCAATATAATACTGTGTTCAAATGTTGTTTATTATTCTATTATTGTGGCAATATATACTGTAATACAACTTCATAATAAAACTTTATATGGTTCAAATATCACAATTTCCAAAAAATAAATGATAATCTGAGCAAGATAGACATTTTATGACTATTTTCAAGAGGGGAAAACTAAATTAAAATTACGCCCGTTTGCATCAATTTCCACCAAGTGCTCCAGTCTTCAATTCAATGAAGTTTGCATACCATCCTTTATTTCAGGAAGGTTTTGAGGGGTACCGTAGTTATTTGAGAAGTATTTTTAAAATGTTTGTGTATACAATTGTAATAGGCCTACTAAATAAATCACCCTTCATTGGAAATAGCCTACACGATATGCTACCAAAACACACAGATCCGGGTTATAACAATTAATTAAATTCTCAATGAAGAAAAAATAGTATTTAAAATGGTTTAGTTTGCATTTTTGAAATTCGAAATTGAACATTTGGGGCCTTACTAGATGTGTATAAGAGACAGATTCTAAATTGAACATTTGGGAGCGCTTATTCTAAATTTAACATTTGGAAGGGGAACTTATTCGAAATTTAACATTTTGGCATAATTTAGCATAATTTCCCATCAGTCTCGGCATAATTTGATTTGCATCCCTGGTCACACCGATCTTGCATTCCGCTAGGTTTTAAACCAATCGGACTTAATACCAAACTTAAGTTTTCGTGTAACAAACAAAATGAGCAACAACGACAGTGACAGTGACAACGACGATGAAGAAGAACACTATGGTAAAAACAGTATTATTGACATGGGAAAAGGATGATGTAAAGTATTGTAGGGGATGAGGAAGTGTTGGGCACTACATGGGGATTGCGGTGATTTTCATTACTCATACACCAACTATTTTTAGTACCCATTTTTTATGTAGGACCTAAGTGTAGAGATTTTAATTCATTTTTGTTTCTCCGTTCACAGGACAAGTTTCAAGATGTACAGACAATTGATTTCACTGCTATTATTATTATTTCTATGCCAACGTCCTGTTGTTGCTCAGGAAACGGTCGACAATGAGGCTTCTAAATGTATATGTGAATGCCAGCAATATCACGAGGAACGGGAGGCAGAGCAGGAAATCCCAAATTATCTTCCTCCCCAACAACCACTTTTCCATGGACAGCCAGGAATTCCAGGTAAAAGTAGGGAGTCCGTATTTACTCATCTATGAACTTAAGTTGCTGTACTCATCTGTCGCTCAGTGATGGTCAGTGGCGGTACCAATGTTGTTGAATTAGTGGTAGGGGGAACTAAGGCAGTTGAAATCTTTGGTCGGAGGAAGGGGATTTGAAAAAAGAATTTGACACAAAGCGGCAGCCAATGACGCCTTATGAGGAAGGTTTTTTCCCCTCCAAATGTGGGCAACCAAGCATACCTTCCAAAGC
>NW_022683792.1:1190852-1237563 GCF_011630105.1 Anneissia japonica | reverse complement strand
AAAACAAGATTTTTCTTATAAATTGGGACTTCTAGTAGACGGCCGGAAATGGTTGGGATGGGAAGACTAGGCCTATTTTTTTTGTTTTTTGTTGGTCCAACTGCCCGACGAGCTTTGGCAGATAGGGGGGTTAAGCCCCTCCCCTGCTGGCGCTGCCACTGTAACTAGCCAATTGCTAAAGTTTCTCTATGCCAAGGGGAATACCCCATGATCCCATCCAGGGCTTCACCTGCCCTTCACATATTTGGAAATACAGTAGCCTTGTACGGATGCGTGACATTTTTTTACATGTTTACGTTATGCAGAAAATAGGATGAATGTGGGCTAGTATAAATTAATTACGGTACCTATTAGCACATTGTCCTCATGAAATCACATTTAAACAATACTGTATATAATCTATTTAATTATTAATTTTCAGGAACTCCTGGCATCAACGGGAACCATGGGATACCTGGGATGATGGGTGCTCGGGGACCAAAAGGTGAAAGGGGTCTGAAGGGATCTAAAGGCGAGAAATGTGATTCTTGTCAACAGCTTTCTAAGGAACCACTTGCAGACTGTAATACCATTACCAACTGTTCTACCGGACGCCAAGGTCAAAAAGGTGATAAGGGTGAAAGCGGTGCGAAGGGGGAACAAGGAATAACTGGATTACCAGGGGTGGAGAAAATACAAATAGCAGAACGAACCAAAGTCGCGTTTTCGGCAGGGCGTACAAAGACGATGACTTCACAGGAACCTGGTTCTGTAATCACATACGACACACTGTTTGTGAACGCAGGATACGATTTTGACAAAGACACAGGAATATTCACTTGCCGCATTAATGGTACTTACTACTTCGTCATGCATGTAGCAAATTTCTATGATGTGGGCGATAATAATTTGTATGTTGAATTGCTGAAGAACAACAAGCATATTGTTAGCGTATATCACCATGATGACAGTACGTATAGAGATTCAGTCTCCAACAGCGTGATTCTGCACCTAGTAAGAGGTGATAAAGTTAAGCTTTTCCTTGAAGGTAATCGCCACCTTTACAGCAGTTCGCGTCGATTTACCACATTTTCAGGTTATATACTATTTGTCGATTAGCACCATTCATATATTGTTATAATATTTGCATGTGTGTGTGACAAGAATCACAGTGTTGCGGTAATGGACACCTAATATGCTATATGCAGCCATTGTATCTCGACTCAACTACTGTTGATGCCTGTAGCACTTGCGCCGACTTTTACTCACATTTGTGCAACTACAAGCAACTAGTTGCGAAGAGTGATTGTGTCACTTCCGACTAAATTATCTACAACAAGTTACCATGCAATGCTACCATAATTTGATAAAATTTTAGTGTACATGACATGTGTACAGTTAATAGAGTACAGTACCACATGACCATTCAATTGCTCATTAGTTGTTTTGAATCGTAGCAAAATAGAAATGGGCAACTGAGAGCAACTAGTGATTGGAGCACTCAAGTCGCTTTAAATTGCAACTCACAGTTGCTGGCAAGTTGCCAAAGGTCAATTGATGTCAGTTGAGTTGAGTTGCAAGGGCGGAAAGCGTAGCAGGTGCTGCTTGCCGTACTTAAATAGAAATGCTGCAGCCGCATTTGTATATATTTTTACAGAAAGGCCTATCATATATTATTACAAAATGGTAGATTGTTATACAGTAAATTGTGATCCTGGTCCTGGGTAAACTTAGGATAAATAATTTGGATCAAACTTGCATAAAATATAATGGAACAAAAGCCTGTGTCGAGCTTAAATGATCTAATAAGGGCTTCACGTGTCGAGTAAGCATCTCGAGTGGGCATCACAGCGCTTATTATATTTTGAATAAACATTGTGGCGCTTAATCAAGAACATATATTCCAACATGCTTTGGAATAACTACCGTATCCTATTAATGATGCAGATAATTCTTTTCAATTGAATTTTTTAAAAGTAATTTTCGTATTTTCTAGACATAATCTTTAACAATCAAAAAGTATATGCCAAAGTGTTCATTAACATGTTTATATTCAGCCATATACCGTAATTATTTATTGCAACTACGGTAAGTGTTGAATTTTTTTCACTGTAAATGGTTACCAATGCTGCAGACTAATTACAGTACCTGTACATTAATGTGACTGTGATTTGATCCGAGGGCAACAATAAAATCATCCATTGACTTATTTCTGATGTCTGATGTCATGCTTAGATTATTCAGTTCTTATTGGCTAGGGATGTACATTTGCTTACACTGAATCCACATCTGATATGCTTACGTCACATCAAAAAGAAAAATCTACCACATTTTCCAAACAAGTCTTTTATTCATCTCCACCTGAAATATAATCACTGTTTGTAAGTTTACAAAGTCTACAAGAGTTCAAGTTGTACTTCTACAATAGAATCTTCAATCTTTACACTTACTCTACAAGTATACCAACAACGAAGGAGGTTTTTTTTTTAGAAAACAGCAAAGAGGAGACAATGCACAGAACAACAAAGTCATTCTTTATTCTTGCGGTATCTACTTGATCTACCAACTAAATTGCTGGATTTGGTTGATTTTTAGGTTGATTGCTTACTCATTGCACTGTATGTTACAGAATCACACACAAATCTATTAAATCACATCAAATCATCTTTACCTACATTAATGAAACATCAAGATCACCATACACTGAATCCAACCCATTACTAGACTCACAATCAACTAATTACAATGATCTCTATTTGACACTTAACTATTCATTTCACCTGCAACCGTCTTAAAAATAAGTTTCTCCGGCTCAGGAGTCATCATCTCTTACTAGTATACATCAAAGAAAAATAAGGAAGACATAAAATAAAATATATTTAATATAAAACTTTTTCTGTAAAAAGAAAAAGACATTTGCACAGCTATGGTGTTATGTGATGCTAAGTATCATTACTTAGCTAGCATTCTGCCATGCCCAGAAGAGAAACTGGACTAGTGAAGGTACTAAGATTACCACCATAGTATGTCAGATTGAGAAAATCATGCCTTTAAAATATGTGGCCTTTGGTATAGATCTGTCTATGAGCAAACATATAAAACATAAAATAAATATAATTTTTATAAATTCTGAAGCTTAAACTTGACTCTTACTTTTATATCACACTCCATTTTGTTTAAAGCTTACACAAGATTTACACAAGGAGAACATGTTACACAGGATACTTTGTAATGTTTTGTATACTCTCCAAGATGGGTGGGTCCAGGAATTTTCATTTTCTAGATGCCCTTTTTTCGTTCTCTTCATTTTTTTCACTTCCAAAAAAGGAGACCAAGGCTGGCTCGGATGCCCTAAATCCGCCTCTGCTAGATATTCTTACCAAGATCCAGTAGTGGGCGAGGGAAATATTACGATTTATTTTAATAGAGGGGACTATCCTCTTGTTTAATGAGAGTCAATTTGGCAGGGATGGGTCCAGAAATGTTCTGAGGTGAATTTAAATCTGCTGACATCATAAGCGCAGGTTCCCTGACAGGGGTCTACTTTCCCTCAGTCTCACTGTGTTTGGTGAGAATAGGCTCTAAATATCCACGAATGAGATATACAGACTTCCTGTATAACATTTAATTTGTGTAAATCGTGTATTACTGTAGTTTAATTTTGAAAGAACTAATATCACAACATCTAACAATGTTTACCATGTTTTGTACCTTATATAACATTAAAATATAAAACAAATTGACATATTTGACATAATATGTACATTAAAATGCACATGTAACATACAAAATCAGTACAAACTTTGCAGCAAACAAAAGGTATCTTTTTAGACAATATAACCACCTACTCTATCTACATAGACATAAATAAAAGGCATCACGTACTGCTTAAAAACATAAAAGAAATATAATACTTTGGACGGCATACACTGTATATGAACAAAATTTTTAAAAACACCTACTGTACCAAAATACTATTCTTTTATACATGGACGTTTGAGTTGTAAAAGCAGCACCAAGTTTTTAAATTGTACATGAAGATGTCAGTATATACTAAGAAATAAATGAATTGCATTGTCAGCCATAAAAATGAATTTTAACCATAAAAACAATTGTCCGAATTTGCTAAATTGCATCTGATTTTACAGCTTTAAATAACTTGTATTTTTATACAAGATGGTTCGCTTATGTACAGGTTAACAGGTACATGCAGAGGCGGAAAATTTCTTTTGCACATGCTTTCCTACTCATATCTAATCTACTGCTTACTACATTCTACTGCCACATACCTGAGACTAGTTAAATGATCTTTTTTTTCACACATCTATTTTCGCAGTGTGGTGATATACCCATTGCAGCTGACTTCAATTGATAATTTTTTCATTTTCATTTCTCTTTATTACATCATCAACTTAATTACAAACAAAATAAACACGAAAAAAACAAAAACAAAAACAAACAAAAAAACACCCTGCAGGATCCATAGAAATTATGGATTGACAAAAAGAAGTATGTTTCATCTTTTTGAAGGCCTAGATCCATTTACTGAACAAACTAATGGGTTTACACTAGTAGAAAATCGTAAAAAAAAACAAAAAAAAAACTGAAAAGTTATTTTCTCATAATACAATAGTAAATACATGCAAATACTCTATCATAAATATATACAGGAGATCGGTTAGTTTCCAGACTTTGCTTGCGAGGGGCTTAGTAGGTGAGAAAAAGGGTGGTTATGCCCCTTCCCCCAACCCAGTTTTTAAATATTCAAAAATCTTTATCAGTTAAACTGTTTCCAATTTTTTCGCCCAATATGCTTTTTGTGTCTTAGAAACATCAGTTATACAACATAACAAATTTTCCCCTCCAGACCCTGACTTTAACTATAAACAAACTTATGTCATTAAAAAATGTAATTATTGGCTATTATTGAAATCAGTCCAAACATATAGCAATAATATGTAGTACTACATAAAATTAATTGAAGCTTTATCATAACTATGAAAATAGTACATAGCCATGCCACCTGATTGGGGGGGGGGGGGGTGGTGGTAGCAAGATCCCAGGGCCCAAGCTTACCAGGGGCCCATAGAAATTGAAGGTAGCATTTTTTCCCAAATATTTTGTACTCCAAATTGACAAGTTGCCCCACCCGAAAAAATGTTTGTGTATTGGCGCAATCTTTCTCTCCCTTGTAACTGGGAGCCCACACCAAACCTTGACCCTGTTACAGTTTCCCTTCTTGGTGGCCCTGGTACATAGTAAGCAGTAGAAAAAGACATTAATAAAGCAATATTGTGCAATAGTATCCAAGAAACTATGTACTAAATCATCTGTACATAACAATACTACACTTGCATTATACACTTCAAGTACAGTAGAGTATCAAGTACAAACTGAACTATTTTTAACAAGGCTGAAGTAACAAGTACATTGTACCACAGTACCAACATCTTGATGGAGTTCAGAGATGTATGTTGGTATGCCTGTTATCTCTTCCTAATAATGACCAAGTCACTATACAGACTAAAACCTTGACACCTATTTACTGTATAGCATTATCTTTTCTACTGAGATAAGCATTAATGTACATGTTAAAGAAACGATCATCAATCATGTATCTAGATAATAATCTGTATCCTTCTCCTCTTCCACAATTTTGATGAACTTGTGATATAAATCTCCCTCAACAATTACCTATTCTAGTACTATTCAACACATTCTTAGTTATTATTATTAAAGACAGCAATATTTAATTTACATAACTTTCATTTTTCTCTGATAAATGGCATAATATATTCTTGTTATATACTAATCTTTGGTTTCTGACTTATTAAACATTAACCACTCTATGCAATAACAAGGCTTTAGTGGATCTCCCACAAGCTGACACATGCTTATAGTTGAGCCCACATTGTCAAGTGAAAACATCTTAGCTGTGTGGATTAAGTGTAAACATGATCCTTAGCTGTCATCATTGATTAGTTGTTTAGTAGTCACTTCCAGTCCTCACTAACCAATAAAAGTTTGCACAACCATGGAGGTATGGCACAACAGACATTAGTTAAATGAATGTAATAACCATGTACAGTATCCCAACCATTATTATTACATCAGCTTATGACAGACCCAATGTAATACACAATCTAGATAGTTCTTAGTTTCTATAAACAAACTAATTAAAGAACTTAACAATAAGAAAACAATTATATCTATGGACAGGAAATAATGACACTAGCATGTTTCAGACAAATATACAAAATGTATTATCATTATTTAAAATTTTCTATAAATCTGAAGATGCAAAAATGTTATTTTATAGCAAAAATCCCTAAAATTGTCTCGTTCCATCGTTGTCATTTACTCTGATGAAAATTTTCATAATTTTTTTATTTTACTTGCTGGTCAACCAAATGTTTCAAAATTCCAACAAAGTATAGGTAAACAGACACAAGATGGAAGGATATAACTAAAAATATGGAAAATATAAAAGTATATTAAATTTAAAGTATTCATAACAATAACAGTAGGAATTGAATTATCATTATTTAAATGATTTTAATGGGTGAACTTTGACATGATATTACATATCAACTTAATTTCATCTTTCAGGAGTGTCTATCAACAACTGACCAATTTTAACAGTACATGCTTGTCCCACCAGCACACGTGTTGCCCCACAAACTCAGGTGCGTATGTACACTTGCGCTGTTGTTTAGTGAGATCAGAGCAACAATTATCCAAGGGGCGGCGCTTTGCGGAAAGGTTTAGATAATGCATGTGCAAAAAAATTGTAGACATGTACTGGAATGCAGACACGTGAAAACAATTTTTAAGATGTGCCAACGTTTCACTATCTTGGGAAGTGAACACAAAATTGTGTTTAGATTTTGATAGATGGAAAAACCTTAATTATTATTGTACTCTCAAATTTATGCAATGAATAGTCAGCCATGAACAATACAATAACTAATGCTGTAAACAATATTACTGACACAAAGATATCCTTTGGTCTTATTTGATATTAAGGCACTTTATCATTACCAATCATTAACATTATATTATGACTGGTCCAATTTATATTAGCTAATAGTATGTCTATGAGAATTATGAGTGTCCATATATGAGCATGATGATGCCATATCATAGCCATATATGGCAAAATCACAGGTATATGTCACATACAAAAGATGGACAGAGATTAGTAACAATGATCAAGGACTGTGACCATCAACTAATGACTTCTATCTCTTACCTATGGACCTATGACTACCATGTACAGTATGTATTAACAATGACTGAATACGAACATAAGACCCCCCACTAATGGCTCACTACTGGCTAATGACCTATGACTAATCGACCATCATGTGATGTAAACTGAGTATGTACTTTATACCAATTCTTGGCATAACACTAAACTCATAGATGTTGGCTAACCCATTCATCAACTTAGTTCATGATCCAGTTCTTATTTCTTTAATACTTTTTATATAGACCTGAGTAAAATTCCAGCGAAAACCCATGCATCGCCAGAACATAGCATTCCAATCTTCACATTTCAATCTTCAATGCACTAAACAAATAAAATTAAAAAGTAATAGCAAATAATACAGCCCAAAGTAAATAGAGATTATTAGGTACATAACACCCTACTGACTATTCTTACTGAGCCTCTTCTTCATTACAGCCTATGGCTCTGGGAGCCATGTTCATTGGCAAACTTTGCAAGGTAGTACGAAGTGTCTTGGCAGTACGCTCTTGTCTGGAAGCCTTGATAGCTCTCTTTGGAGCATACTTCAAATGGGTTGGCGCATAACCCGGTATAACCGCCATATTAGGGTCACCGGTGTACACTATCTCTGGCATGTAAGGTCGATTATAGACATTCGAATGCTGCTGCTGTTGCTGCTGCTGGCTTGAGTAGTGACGGTACGAGGACTGATGAGGATCCACTGCCATTAAGGCACCCTGGTGAGAGTGCCATTAGATGTCAAACCATATCTCTGTTAATTTTGGCAGCAAGAACAGAGCGGAAAGAAGAGTGTGATAGAAAATTAGTCTGGTACAGTTTTGCACAACTTACAATATCAAACCAAAAAACTCTCATTTTTATCTTTTCTGTGTATTTTATCAATTCCATTTCCTTACTAAATTTTGAGATGATGGATTAAAGAGAATTTGTATTTGAAATGTCGAACTTTA
This sequence comes from Anneissia japonica, assembly GCF_011630105.1. Classification (NCBI taxonomy): domain Eukaryota; kingdom Metazoa; phylum Echinodermata; class Crinoidea; order Comatulida; family Comatulidae; genus Anneissia; species Anneissia japonica. The sequence continues at coordinate 1,229,382 of NW_022683792.1, read as the reverse complement.
GATTTGAACAACTGGTATATATTTCTTTACCACATTTTGTGCTGTATGATTGTATATGCCTGTGATAATAAATGTTATTGTTAAAAGAGTATTAACACTGATTCTTACAATGTTGAGATTGCCCATGGAGCATATTTATTTGATTTAATCAATAAAATTTTTACATGAGCTTCACTACCCATTTCAAATCTACTTGCGGCCAAATTTTGTGTCCTGACTGGTTGGGTATGGAGGCAGTATACAGTTGTATAAATTGATAATAGTGAACAATGATAAATGATTACCAATATAAACAATAAAAAAGTAAAATACCAAACTGAACAAAAAAGGAATGAATTTGAAAAACCACCGAAACAAGTAAAGACATTTGTGCAAAACAATACCAAGAAAGAAGAAACATAGCAATAGGTAATTGAAAGAACATCAAATATCATAAAAGAAGGTAGAAGATTCTGACAAAACTTTGCATGAAATAAAAATGATGGGAAAACAAGATGGTAGGTAAGTTGATGACTTTAGATGATACATTAAATATCAAGAAATAACATAAATAAAAACTTGAATCGAGAATTCTAAATGTTATTTAATGTATAGTAGGTGCTTGATTACCACAAAATAAATGTTTTTATTTAAAAATATATTCACATCAAACATTAAAAGCAATCAATAAATAGAAACAATTTTTTGTCAACACAAAGCAAAACAGAAACAAATCTCTTAAAAAGTAGATGATCATCATTCTTAGGCCTATTTTTAAGTATTATTGTAACAAAATTATTTTCGGAAATACATGCAAAATATCAAAATAATTAAAGGTTATTCAATTAAATATAATTAATATTTATTTTAAATAATTAAGTAAAGGAAAATAATACTATTCAATAACTAGAATACTTAGAGAAAAAATAAGATTTAATTTTGAATAAAATTAGATTAAAAAATGCATATAAATTGATATATTTTAACTGTCCAATACCAAAGTTATCAAAAGCATATTAGAGTATATATTAGAACAGAAGTGTTTCCATTTGATACAATGTTTTAAATATTACTGAAATAATAATTCTTTTATATGAAATATGCAAATAAAATAAATCATAAATAATTGGACATCAATAACACAAACATAACCATTACATAAACACAAAAAAAATATTTATTTATTTTTTTTTATCGAAAAGCAAGCATTGCATAGTTGGGTTTTGTGTAACAAACATAAATTTAACTGACAATATTCTTGGAAGGGCGCTCTCAACTTTAATACAATTTAATACACAATAAAGATTGACAGTCTCGTTTCACTTACCTCTGACTGGGAGGAGTCCATGACAGACATTTCTGGGGGGACTTCTGCAGGTTGATGGTAGTGTGGAGCAGCAGAATAAATCACTTCCGATCCAGGAGTTGCTGGTGAGTAGACAGGCGTAAGAGGAACCCCATGATGGGCTGGATTTGTGCCACCTGTTGACTATTTAAAATACAAAAATGGTTCAACCAAAAGGAGAAATATATAATTCTTTTTTTAAACATTAGCACAAAAATTTATACATATTTTTTATAACTTGCTATGTGAATCCAGCAACCACCTATAATAATTTAAAATATATGTAGTATGCCTGCTGCTGCAATATGAAACCTTCACAAACCAATTTCATCAATCTGATTGCTCAAACGTTTACATCACATGCCATACGCCAATTTCAAACGAGTCTCAGTGCCAAAGATCATCCTCTATTAATTTTGTTTACTTCACATGATTGCATAAAAAAAAAATCAATAACATATCATATATTTTCCCCCTCTCTGTAGATACTTTGGCAGAATTTGTTAGTACTGTGGCGCACTTTCCAAAGTATGTTGCCATTTTATTTGTGAAAATACCAAATCCAGCAGCCTCAAATTTAGTTAGCATTAGATGATACCGTCATCGAAAAAAAACAACTCTTCATTTTTAACAGGATTGAACCTGGGACCTTTGGAATGGAAGACAAATCCCTAAAACTACATGTTACTCACCTGAGGAATCCACCTCCACTGGTTGTGAGCTGAGGTCCATTGCTGATTTGTCTGTAATAGAAAAGTGCACAAATATATAAATTATATTGAATGAAAGTGGTTTGACCATGGAGGTATTATTGAGAAGATCACTTGAAAAAGCTCTGCGCACACAGCATTATGCAAATGAGCCAAGAACAAGCCTGCCACAGCATGTGAAGGCCGTTTGCGCTATGCCTTTGAAGTCTAATGTGTTCCCCGCCACAAATGCTCAGCAGGCTTAATTTATCAAAAAATTGAACATGGAGAGCACCTTCATTTCTCAATGTGCACTATTTACAGTCAATCACTATAGCTGCGCAATCATTTCCACCTTGAAGTTAATACATTTATGACACTTTATCTGTCTACCCAAGAATATGTGGTGGGGTTGCCTGCCACTGCACCAATATGGCAGCAACACATAAGCATGTGGACCCAATGACCAGGGAAAACAAAGCGCTTTGTAATAAAAAAAAAAAGGTGCTATTTAATAATAAATAAATTGAAAATTGCAATACAATTCTATAAATGTTTAACGAGGGTGGCATATTTAACAAAGCTGAACATTTCCAACTAGGTATGTTCGCTACCAAGTCACTGTAGTGTGCAGTATTCATATAACAAGAAATACTTGTTCAAATGTACAGTACACAGTTGGATTAACGGACCATTACAAATTTTGAATTTGAATTAATAAAAATGTATGCAGAACCAAAGTCACATACCACTTCTTTTGCATTAAAAGTCATAAATAATGAAGTCATGAAAATATAATTATATGAAATTCAAGAATATACTTTATTACATTCTGCATTAATGACACTGCAATCAAATCTAGTTTATGTGTACACATAAATTAAAAGCCAGACGATATCATCATGTGCTTATATAATATATGTGCTTAAATCTTTATCTAGTAAAACTAGTAAAACTTACAGCTGGCGAGGCCTGATGGAATGCATAGCTTTGTGGTTGGGAAGCCATGTACTGAGGAGGTGCATGAGACATGACAACTGGGACACTGTATGGTGCATAAGCAGGTGCCTGCAAAACATAAAGCATGTTGTCAAAGTTAGAATGGTGTCACCACTACGCAAAGGGCAAGCTACCGGAAGACTTTCCATTTTGGGGGAGGAACTGGGAAAATAACATACCGTATATGCTCATATATAAGGAATGTCATGGCGAAATGGTTAAGTTGTCGCACAGGCCAGTATTGAGTAAATGAGCTATAAAATATGGGAGCTCAAAAAATTGCATAAAAATCCAAATTTGTTTTTCACTATAGATCAACAGTTTAAGGTCTTATTAATCATGTACCAAAGTATTAGTTCCGGAAGTGGTCAACAAGTTGTTTATTTAACGTTATTTTGATAGTTCATTCTATTAAACAATGTATGCACAAATAACTTAGAAAGGCAATTACTCAAAATCATGTTTATCTTGATTCTAAGAGTACTGTACTTTCACTTTCCAACAACTTAGGCTTGAAATGTCCAATTTCAATGAATGACCCCTCATTTTAAAGATCACATACTCAGGTATCTGAAAATACCAATAACTTGAATTTCAATTTTTGCTACAACTTAGCCATTTGGCCACAACATGCCTCATATAAGACAACCCCTGAGTTTGAGAAGATTTTTGGACAAATTTTTGTGTATCGGGAATATAGGCAACCCCCTTGTTTCACCGTCGGAATTCATATACTTTGCTGCTATTTTTAGTCTTGATACTGCATCTAATAGTATGAATGTCACTCCAAAAATTGACATGGCCATATTATTCATGTTTTGCTTTTACTTCTTCTTCTGATATTGTACAGACCACCACTAATGGTGTATTACATACATAGGAATAATACATATAATACAAAGATACAAACTATATACAGTATCAGTTACCAGGGATCCTAATTAATATGCAATTATTTAAATGAGGCAATTATCCAATCAGAGTAAAGTAGCATCATGGTGAGAAAGTATATTGAGAGGAATACAGTTCAGAGAGAAAGATTAACAAATGTAGATCAGGGCAAGTTATCAGTGCGAGAACCAGGTCTAAGTACAGGAAACAAAATAAATAATCAATAACTAGAGAGAAAATTGTAACTCTTTAGATACTTTTAAGCCACAATTTAAGCTTGGCTTGTTAACATCATTAGCATAGGCTTCTTGAAGTAGTAGTATGTCTTTATTATTATTACAAGAATCGATGATGGTAGTGTTATTAAAAATGACCATAGTGGATCTGAATTACATAATTCATGTTGACATGATTCAGACTCATTCAGACAAGGAAGTTTTGAGATACCCATTATGTGTTTAAAACCACCAAAGTTAGATAAAGTTCACGTATGACGCTATCTTTTCTTTTCCAATGTTCATTAATTCTTGTGAGCAGACATCTTTCTGTTTTACCAATGTACTCATCATTACATCATGGGCATTTAAATCTGTAAACTACATTACTTTGGAATTCTTTAGGTGTGGAGTTCTTAGTAGATGTGAAATGAGGAAGTTTCTTATGCCAAGTAGTAATGAAGTGAACATCATCAGTTAAGTTGCGTTCGATTTTAGAGATTGAGCGTTTCAGAATTTTACCCCAGTAATACCACAGAAGGTATTCCGATCCAAATTTTAGTTAGTTCGGGGTTTTCCAGTGGTAATCCCAACATAGACCTTCTGCAACTTATAGAAAACTTTTGTGATGACACGTTTAGGGTAGCCATTCTGGATATAAAACGCTTGATATTATCGATTTATTTCTTGATAAGATTAGTGGAACATAGTTTGTTAGCTCTAGAAAATAGACTTCTGATCCAAGATGTTTTGTACTTCCATGGTGTGAAGTTACTGAAGTGGATAAATTGGCCTGCATGCGTTTTCTTACGGTAGATTGAAATTTCGCTTTTATAAAATTTGATACATAAATCAAGAAAATTAATTGTGGCTACATCTAGCTGTCTAACATGGAGCCAAATGTAGTGCTAATCCTCCAACTATTACCATTTTATGGGCTTTTATGTTCATCAAAATCTTATTTTCCTGCATTTAAAATTGCATTCATTCATACTATGAGTTACTACAGGTAGCTTCAAAACTTGCGTGTTATGCACGATTTAAAAAAAAAAAAAAATGTGTATGTTGAGCATAGAAGTCCCCCTGTTTTTTTAAGTTGTAGTCAATTTTGGATCTAAAACAAATTCAATTTGTGAGGCACTGGATTCAAGGCCCATGGAAAATATCCTGAGTGGCCTCATCTCAGCACTAGACTAAACAAGTGTATGAAGTATGTGCTTGTTATGTTCACACCTGTTTTTTTTTGGCTTTGCATCCTACTCTGGGCACCCCCACATAATGTAGTACTACATTCAACTTTCAGGATCAAATAAAACCACATGTTTTGTGAGCAAATCTCAACACACCTGCTAATGTTGTGAATGTGCTTATCGAATGTGCTTTGGTAATGTTGTGAATGTTAATAGCCAAAATTATGAATGTATAGACATTAATCATTCCTTGTACATACTCATTCAATACAAAATGTGTATTTAACATCCAACAGCTGTCCCATCTATAATTTATGTCCCTGCTGATGATGTAATCACAGGGCCATGCTGTAAATCTATTTTGCTGAAAGGGTCACCCTGTCTAAATATGGTGAATAAGTTAATTAATTAAATCCACATGAACTAATGACATGATTGGTGTTTTCCTGAATTTTCCTGAAAAATTCCACATCCCCCCAACCTCAAATTCCAAGTCTTTTCCAGGTATTCCATCATATGGAATTAATCCTCACCTGCTGTGAGTGAGTGTGCTGTGGTATTGCCGATGGGTGCGCTAAAGGTGTTTGTCCAACTTCATTGGGATTGAAATAGGCCACTCCATTTAGGTATGTGTAGGTAAAACCAGCTGGGGCTTGCACCACGTTTACGACACCATTCGGTAAGAAAGCTGTGTCTGGAAAATGAAAGAGTGAAGTATTCTTGTCAATTATTATAGTATAGCATAAAATAATTTGGTACAAACACACATCAGGTAGGGTAAAACATCACTCCTATGATATTTCCTTGATGCAAACTCACATTGAAATGGCATTTGCCCTGATACTTGGGGATCAGACACAACACTAGTCCAGTGGTTATGACGCCAGGGTAGTTTTCTGGAGGTCGTGGGTTCGATTCCCACCCGAATCACTTGCAATTTTTTTTTGTTAAGTATTTGGGGACGTACTGAGTATGTGGTACGAACACATGTCAGATAGGGCAAAACATCACTCCTATAAAATAATTCCTTCTCACTCAGTTCAATAAACACAATGTATATATGGAAGCACAGCATTACTAAACTTACCAACATTCTTCGGATAGTGAACAGGCTGAAAAAAATGTTAATATAATTTTAATATTAAATTCTGTCAAATTAACTACAAATCTACAAAATACAATATAAGCTTTGAAGATAAAACTTAACGTAAGCTTATATTCTCTAACAATTATATATCATCAAACACATGATGTAGTGCTATTTGTTTCTAACAAAAAAAATTGTTCTAATCAATTCTGATATTGCTACTTTAATTGATACTGTATAACTATTATGATTATTTTTTTAATGTAGGAAAGTTGAATGAAATTCCAGATGTAATTAGTTTAATGCTACCTTACTTACCTGTTTACGAATTGCTGGCCCAATATTTAATTTCTTGTCCTTAAATATCAAATTGTTACCCTAATGAAAAAGTATGTGAACATATTATTGTGAAAAGAAATCTTTGAAAAATGTGAGCACAACATTAAAATATTTGTTTTGATTGACTGAATTAATTGATTTACAGATGAAGTATAAAGTTGGCCTATAAATATTACTATTTATTTTGCGCTATTTATTATTGAATTGTTACATTATTCTGATAGTTATTTTGTACAGGGACCTGTTCCCTTTGTTACCTATCAGTCTCTTATTTGAGTTAGAAAAAATTATAAACTTATGATTCATAATTAGTTATGATTCCAATTAAATATTAGATATGCCCTTTATGACTGGTGCTGGCAATGAAAATGTATTTAGCCTATATAATTATATAGACCTACTCATCTATTATTATCATTATCATTATTATTTACCTGTTCCTTGATTATTCTAACAGCTTCATCAGCGTTTTCAAAAGTTATAAACCCATACCTATATTTATTTTGAAACAAATACAACATTTTATTTGACATGAATATGTTTTATTTAATGTAGTTCAAATTGATTATTTTACATTTCCATATAACACCTTTAAGCATGAACGTTATTTCTATTGTTCCCGTTTAAATGTGTGATAGACCACAAGATCATTTGGCTTTACATTTCTACAATCTGCTTTATTAAGTATCAATCATAATTGCATTAATTTATAGTGACAACGCCAACATTAGGTCAACAGATAATCAATTATTTCATTTGATTAGAATATAAAGTCGCCAGTCAGCTGCTACATAATACTGATAATATAACTACAAATATCAATTTATTGCCCAAATTTTGAAAAACATTTATACAACAATTTTTATCTGCTTACCCCTTACTGATGCCAGCTCTGTCTGTTATAATTTTTGCCTCTTTGACTTGGCCATACGATGAGAAGAAGTTTTCCAATTCTACATCGTTAGTCTAAACAAAGATACTGAAACAGTTTAATAACATCATAACAAATTTTTAAAACTGGTCCTTTATTGCCAAGTGCAAAAACCTGACCTAAAATAACAAAAAACAAAATAAAATTGATGACTAAAACGGCTTTGGGAAAACACTGAATAGTATTAAACAATATAAACAAAAACAACATAAGTAGGAAAAAATAATTTCCTACAGAAAAATTAAGTATGTATCACATTAATCAAAAACCTACCATGTGTTGAAACAAATTGTTTAAATATATTAAAAAGTAGGCCAACAAACCCATTGGCACCAACTGACAAAAACCAAAATGTTGAAATAAAACAGATGCTCAATACCAAGCCAGATGCATCCCATAATGATATGGGTTTTCAAATTGGACTAGAAAATGCCACACACCCAAAGGTTATGTACAGGTTCAAGTCAGTATAGCCACGTAAATTACTGCATTCAGAGTTACCACAGATCAGTTTTATTATAATTGGAAATATACTCACAACAGATATCAATTAAAAAGTACAGTATATTGCTACTAATACGGAGAAATGTTTACCTACACTTCGTCAATAATTTTACCTGTAAAGGGAATTACAGTATAACATTTCAATAACTGCTACAGTAGCTGAAAGTTTACTTTCTAATATCAAATTATGAAAAATAACATACAATATTTACCTGGAATGAAATGCCACCAACAAATATCCTATTTGGAATAACTGTGCCATATTTTGGGGCATTTGGTGCCAGAGGTACAGGAGATGAAGAGTTACTGCAGGTATCAGTCACCTATAACAATATATAATTCAATAGAATTCAATTTAATAGTGTAAGCTATACAGTCAATGATCCTATAAAGTGCTTCTCTCATATAAACTCTCTAATATTAAGCGTGACATGAAACATGATTTTTTTTTGCTATTGTAGCATTTATTAGAGATATATTCTAAATTTTGAATAAATGTTGCATCACAAATCTTAACTACTAATCATCATATAAATAGTGTGCACTATTTAGAACAATAATTTGTAATAAACACAGCCTCTTAAATTACCATAACCAAAAGCACTCCTATAAAGTCTACAAAAATGTTATACAGTCGAGTCCGTCAAAGTCGACTCTGTTTAAGTCGAAAATTCGCGTCAGTCAAATTTTTGAAAACGTCCCAATTCTTTCCTATGTATTACTGTGTAAATTGTTTGTTTAATTCGAATTTTTATAAGTCGAATTTCGGCTATATCGACAGAATTTTCCAGTCTGGATAGGCCAATTTTAAAGTAATTTCAACCACACAAGTCGAAGTTCCAAATTTTGTAGCGCATGTGGGAAAATACACAGACGTGGGAAAATACAAAGTTGTACGGCAACAAGTTAGCCAAGTCAAAACTAACATCTCAGACAGCGCGATGTGGAACTTGGCTCACACGATCGTATGTCGTAAGTTGCAGTCTACTCTCACAATACAGACACCCCTCCGGACTGGCTCCAATGTTCAGTTTGTCGTCCAGTTCAGTTTATAGAACTTGTATTGAACCCATTTTGTTGAACAAGACTGTTGTAGTCTGGGCCTAGCCGTTTAATTAATTTATCAAAGCCCTGGATTTTTTTGACTAGGCCTAGTCTAGCCTACGCAAATTCAACACATTATTTAATAATACGTACAGTACAGTACCTGTTGTTTTGCTGTACTGCTCAGCAAATTTAATTATTACCAATAAAATTGATGCGATTTTTATATTGTTTTTGATGTTTTATGTTTTTCCAAGCACACATTCTTCGTTGGGTAATGCTGGTCAGCAGTCTAGTTGTAAACAGAATAGGTCAGGCCCCCAAAAACTCTGCCTGCCCCCCCCAATTGTTCCATTTTTGTGGGGTGTTTTGCACTAGACATGTGCTTCGGCTGTGATGACGTCAGATCGCCCAAAGTTTCATGGTGCATGACAGTAAACAAGCTCGGTGTAATCAAGAATGTTTTGATAAACAAATTTATAAAACAAAGCAAAAAACAAATAAGAAACCCTCATGGTATTATTTTAGAGTCAAATCTAAATAAACCTATCAAATTAGATTTATTCTCTACAAATTTCCTCCGTAATAAAATTAGCAACATGTTTTGAATAGCATCTTGGGGTGCATTTGCAATTTACACGGACGAATCTAACGAATTTGAATTAGATGTCTACTAAAAAGAGTAACCAGTAGGAACTTGCTTTGTCGAATTCCGTCTTTATTTCAGGTTGATTCCAAATGGTTTTTAAGGATTAAAAGCAAGAATATACACTAATTGAAACATTGGAATGCGTACCTAAATTTCACTTCATAATTAACCAACAAAACGTCTACTGGTGTGTCATGTTAACCAACAGATAATCTCCATGGCAATGCGAGTACAGCTAAGCACCTCGTTTTCACAGCGTGTGGTATGCTTGTCGTTAAACGATGTCTACTTAACTATCGTCTGGTTTTTCCAGTGAGTGTTACCGTCCTGAATTGGAAAAATCGTCTGAGATTCGGAATAGGGAGTTCATGTTTTCAAGAAAGCATTTTATTAAAAGAAGAATAGGAATGATTTTGGGACTTGAAAAAATGTTCGGTTTTGAGTGAAATTCGATTTTGTGGGCATTGAGTACTACATAGTATTGGTCTATGTTAATATATATATATTTTTTTTCCCTAAAATTTGCAAGTCAAAATCTGATAACTCGATCTTTTTATGCCAGTCCCATTAGATTCGACTTAGGCGGAGTCGACTGTATAAAGACAAGGGTACAAATTGGAACATTTATAGCACTCACAATCATTATCAATCAGCCAATGGAGAATATTATAGTACCACATTCAAACACTGAATTTCATTCTTCATGTTTAAACAAATTTCCTTCACAACCAGCAGGAATCTTGTCAATTACACTACAAGATGGAATATGATGCTCAATAGTCTTTTTTTAACGCTTTAGGCTAAGAGATGAACCTGTGTTCACCCAGTGTAAAATGGATGGAACTCAGGACCAATGTGGATTTTTTTGTTAAATGTAAATGGAAATGCATCCGGCATCGCTCCAGAATTATCATGTGTTTATTATAACCTTGGCAGAGTAAAAAGGGTATACAGATGAACTTGCCTAAGTCGAATCCATAATGCCATTGAAATATTGTTCGACTTAGATAAAATTCTACTTACAGATTGTTAATTAATGGAGAATACAACAATTTGGCATTTAAAATAAGATCGACTTAGAAATTATTCGACTTAGAAATTATTCGACTTAGGCAAGTTTAACTGTAATTCCTAGCCATCAAGCTATTCAACTCTAGTCATCATTTAAGCTCAAAAAATGTCACAGATTATATCTTACTTTAAAGGAAGATAGTTAATAACATTTTGCATTCATTTAGTTAATTACTTATCTTGTTGGGTTAGAAAAATTATGTCAAACTGGTTTTAACATTTAACTGTAACTGTAAAGATTACTATAATTTTACAAAAACAGCAAACGTTCCTTTCACTGAGCATGCCTCACCAGGCTAGAAGATATGTACTGAAAACATTTTAATTGTACACATGAAAACTTGTATAATATATAATTATTTTAATACAAATTCAAATGTTTTAGGCAATTCATCACGACTATAACTGCTTAGCAGAGAATAAGAAATCTTTTAAAAGTTCTTCAAAAGATATCAATTAAAGGGGCCATTATACTGGACATCTCTTTTTATCTTTTACATGTTTTGGTTTGATTTAAGTTGTTTTTCATATTTTGTCTTTTGTTTTACAAAGTTTAGTGTGCCACTGTTAGCGTTAGTGTAAAGGTGCATGGTTCAAATAATTATTATTTATTATAAAATGTGTTCATTTATTTGTTGTACTTTACATGTAGTTTTAAGAAATGCAACAGTAAGGCCATGTAAAAATTTTAAAAATTAGTTAGCATCTTACGTTATCAATTTTCATGGTAATGAGGGAGGTTTTTGTTTTCTCGCGTTAACATGAAAAAAGAGTGTCGAAATGAGGGAGGTTTTTTTTTCTCGTGTTCAACATGAAAAAAGAGTGTCGAAAGGAAAAACAGTAAAACAAAAAAGAAAACAGTGACCAAAATTGCATTCAAGAAATTATGTAATTCATCTATAGCAAGCAGAAACTTTACCTATGAATAAGTCATAATGCAATTATCTCTATATAAAATCCTGCACAATTCACTCCAACACAACAAGCATCATGGATGCCATGTGACTACAATATAAAACAAACAGTAGAGAACTGCCAAGTGGTCTGGCTAGTGGCCTCTCTGTTGGTAGGGAGGGGATGCTAACCAATTATTTTATTTTAACATGGCCTAATCATGTTTCTTATCTTTAAACACAACTAAGGAAATTCAAATTGTTAAGTAGACACACATATTTCATATATATTTTGTCCACTCACCATCACACATGTGGCCATAATTAACCATACCATTAAAATCATACCAGCCCAATTCCTACTCTTTGACAAGTGTTAATAAATCTAATGATGTAATTCACCACCATGTCCTACTTTCTAAATGTAAGTAAAGTTATCTAATAACCATTAAATTATCGATGAGAACATTCAATCTATATTTTATAGAATTAGGTTAAACGTCACACGGACACATTAGGCAGCTGTTTATCTTGCGACGATCATGTGCCCATCGAATAGGCCACCATCGCTGAGGAGAGTATATATACTGACTGTCACTGACCTATCGCCTATGCAACGAAACTTTATATTAAAAGATGACAGGTCATGGTTCACCAACCAAGTATCTTATTCTTGTTATTGATATTAAACATTGTCCCATTCATTAATTAAGTTTGCAGTCTAGCCTACCCATCCCAGTTGTAAAAAAAAAGTCAAATTATTTTATACTAATTTACTAGTATAGGCCTATATCCTGTGTCCTGTGACAGACCTACTGTACTACCAGCAGCCAGCCTCAATGTGATGTTGAACCTACCCTAGTAGGCTAGCCTACCTACCTAGGCCCTAGTTGAGTACATCTGAATGGTTATTATAAAATGACAATAAATAAAATTAACATTTACCGAAGAATTTTGATCTGCCATCTTCTAAAAACTAAGCCAAAAATCACAAGTTATTCGTAATCAATCAGAAAATATATCCAGATACCCACAACATACAAACGAACAACGAAAATAAAAGAGAAATTCCAGAGGAAATTACACGGTTCAAAGCAATCAAATCCACCAACAGTGATGCGGTGCGGTATCAAATATCTTCATGACAGACAGGAGGAGTTGGCGCGTTATTTCATTATTTCATGCCTCAGTGACTTTAGACTATTCTATTCATTTGAATGGTTGAATATAAAACACAAATATCATTAATTATTTATAAGTTGTTTTAATAACATATAATTCAATTACTTGTAGACATATATTACGGCTGTAATGTAGATGTGCATTTTAAATAGCTTATATTATGAGAATTACACTTAATGAGTGTTTTCATACATTATACAACTACCCAAGTTTGAAATGCACTGTACCATGTACTGACTTGAACTTTGACTTTGTTTTTGCGTACTTACAAAAACAAAAGTGATGTATGTGCGCGTGTTTGGAGAAATAGACGCGTTACATGGACCCTGGATGGACGCGCCACACTCGGATCGTCGCATCGTATTCTTGTTGTATTTTCTTCGTTTCATGAAATTTGTTCTTGTTTTCCCTAGCCTTTCCACTCAGATTTAAATTCTCGACCGTCACAATGTTATTAGCACAATCACTTTTCCTTACTATCTCCCCTTCAAAGAGCTATGATAATAAGCCTGAAATGTTGATTTTAAATAAAAGTGCACCCCACCCCCTTTCTAAGTGTCGGGGTTCGGTCCCCAGTTAGCTATGTGTGTATTGAAGATTATTAGTTAATACTTATGGAAAATATGGTCTCGAAGATAAAAAAAAAATATATTTTTATTATATTATTATTTTATATATAAAGTACTGTAGGCCTAAACAAATACCGGTATGGAACTTGTAGAAAAACGAATGAGCGTTACCGCGTGTAATGTCTTCAACGAACTTCGACGAAGTCGTCAACTTTGCGACGTTGTACTAGAAGTTGAGGGTCGTGAGTTCCACGCCCATAAGAATATACTTTCCGCATGTAGTCCATACTTCCGAGCACTATTTACCAACGGTATGACTGAAAGTGATTTGAGTCGAATCCATATTCCCAATGTGTCATATAAAGTCATGAATTACTTGATTGAATTTGCGTATACTCGTGACATCACACTGACAGCCGACAACGTAGAAAGCATTTTTGCTGCGGGAGATCAGTTTCTTATACATGGTAAGTATTATAATTTTAAAGTCTGGTAAAGCCAAAACGAAAAGTAGATGTACTTCGTAGATGTACTCCCGTTATCTGCCTTTGTGTATACAAAAAAAACACCCCTTTATTTCCACTAAACCATTGGCGGATCTAAAAGGAGGGTCAGCGGGGTCCTGACCCCCTCCCTCTTGGGCAAAAAAAAAAAGAAGTAAATTTCTAGACCAACTTTTTTGTTGGGGAAATTAGAAGTCGGGAAAGCTCGTTTCCCGCCATCTAGGAATCACAATTTCCCCCCCCTCTTTGCGGTTTATCGATTCGTGGAAAAATGAATACAAATGCAACTACTTATTTTTTTATGTAGGCCTATGTATACACACATAATTACTGTAAGAATGAGAAAGTTTGCCTGACCGTTTTCAAGGTGGGGGGGGGGGGACCTTGAATTTTAAAAGACACCTCAGAAGTAGGGAAATCCTTCCATCTAAGAATCAGAGCCCCCTCTTTGTTTTTGGAAACATTTTGACCTCCCTAATTTGAACACAAACACAAAGAAGCGCATGTGTGGTCGGAATGACGTTTAAAAGACACTACAGTGTAACTTACGGGACAGTGTCAATGAGATATGAATTGACTGATGAATGTTTGGTGACTTTATAGACCTTATCTGAAATCGATAAAATTAAATAATTAAAGATTCTGTTGATTATTTAATTATTTATTACTATTATTAAGTCTTCAGAAAATCATTTGTGAGTTATGTATGAACGGGCAGTAGTGGATGAGGTTCATCAGCAATGCAAGACAATGAATACCGTATAGTCCACCAAGCCCCACACTACGATGGCCCACACTGCAAACAAAAAGAAATGCTGCAAACAAAAATGAAACGCTGCAAATAAAAATTTAAAAAAAAACACCAGCAAACAAAAAAGAAAACGCTGCAAACGAAAAAAGGGGAACGCTGCAAATAATGAAAGCCATGCGGGCGCATTTCATATTCATGGCGACAGTGAGTGGAGGTGTACATAAGTCGACGGAGTAAAAGCCATGTTTTGCTCTACCTCTAACTGTGGAACAAAAATTTCAGAATCTGGAATTTTGCCATTCTTGCGGTGAATCTTTCATCTGCTAAGTCAATGAAGGATTCAGTTTCTTATAATACACGAAAATGGTAATGTCCAAATGACAGTCCATCATCATCATAATCATCATCATCATCAAGTAGGCCTAAGCTTGCTGGTCTCTCATTTGAGGCTTTCAGAGATATGAAAAAGGAAAGGAGCACTAGATTCACCAAGAGAGCCGTGTCATCGAAAACAGAGAAAAACCCCGAAGTCACCATACAGATCGGTCTTTCAAAGCTTCGTGATGGTGTCTGAAAAGTGTCAGGGGATCATCCCTTCCCTTGAAAGTAAATCCTTCGATAGAAATGGAGGAGCTCTTAAAAAAAAAAAAAAAAAAAAGGGGGAGGGGGCGAAAAAAATGATAAAGTTTAACAAAGACCTCATCAGCTTCCCAGAAGCTTTTGCTTTATTGTACCATTACAGAAGTGAAGTGCAATTTTTGCCAGGTAGTGAGGAGATATTTTCCTTACAAAGTTAGAGGGAAGAGCTGGGGAAATTCTACTAACGGATTACATTGTATTTATGCATCAAAACCGATTATAACAAGTCAAGACTGGGGTAAGTGTAGACTCATCTGCTCCAGCCTTGCAAGAATCTATTGATTTTGTAATAAGCCATAAATTCAGGAGAGGTCTGTTATTTTACATGTGAGGGGTCGACTTCAATTTGTTTCTTGCCGAAGTAAACGAGCATATTATATTTTAAATTCCTGACTATATTTTTCAACTGAATTTGAGTCCTCTTTTGAGCATCTCCCGGGACAGTAGGGGGTTTGTCAAAATCTATCTTATACCCAATTCCTTCTCATGTCGTGAATATGAAATGCGCCTGCAGAGCTTTCACTATTATTTGCAGTGTTTCCTTGTTTGTTTGCAGCTTTTCGTTTTTTGTTTGCTGATGTTTTTTTTATTTTTGTTTGCAGTGTTTCTTTTTTGTTTGCAGCATTTTAAAATTTTTTTAAATTTTTGCTAGTCCTGGATTTTCGTAATGCCGTGACAGCAAAATTTTCAGGAATTACAGGAAAAATCAGCGATTTATCCACATAGGCCTAATCAATTTTCAGGAATAAGCAATTTGACAGTTGATCAGAATAACACGCAGATTTTAGTTATCACCACGTCCAACTTTTGTCCCCTTACTTTCAGTCACCGATTGGTACTGCGGCCTATTTCTTTTGGATTTAAGACCATAGAGAAAGTGGGAAAAATGGAAACTTGGGGAGGAATTTTGTTTTTTCTCTGGATAGACTGATGGTTATACAGTTTCTAAATCGTTTGTACTTTATCATCGTCGCTTATACTTACCGTAATTTGTTTATATTTCCAGGCATTGTGCAGAAATGTAAAGATTTTTTGGTAAGACAAATTTGTCCAGAGAATTGCTTTGGTATTCGTAACTTTGCACGATCCTACTTCTGCACTGAACTTTCCGACATTGCAATGGACTATATTCTGGTACACTATGAGGAAATAGTAACAGCAGACGATGCAGACGAATTTCTCAAGCTAAGTCTAGCTGACCTTATCGATGTAATCTGTCGTGATAATCTGAATGTTAAGATGGAAGAGTACGTATTTGAGTCTGTGTTACGCTGGATAAAATACAGTGAAAAAGAGCGAAGGAAGTTCATGCCAGAAATTTTGATGCATATTCGCCTTGGCATGACCAACACCGATTACTTCATGAACAACGTCAAAGCAAACGAATACGTCAAGGACAACGAACTCTGCAGGCCAATCATCATTCAGACATTAAATTACACTTATAATTTTGATGCAGTGTCCGCTGCCGCTGGTCCTAGTCAAGTTATTTCACGGCCACGACTCCCATATAAGCTCTTGTTTTCAATCGGTGGATGGAGTGGCGGAAGCCCCACCAATACCGTGGAATGCTACGATACACGTGCTGATCGCTGGTCAATAATTGATACGGAAAATAGTTCCCCACGAGCGTATATGGGTATAGCTGTTGTAGGGCATAAACTTTACGCCATGGGAGGATTCGATAGCAACCAGTACTTCAACAGTGTACGCTCTTTTGATCCAATCACAAAACGCTGGGATGAAGTGTCGCCAATGCATTCCCGTAGGTGTTACGTCAGTGTTGCTGTTCTTGACGATTGCATTTACGCCATGGGTGGATTTGATGGCCACACAAGACTTCGCACTGTTGAAAGGTAAGCAACCGATAAAACTTTATTTTAGGAATTGTGAGGTTTTGTTTAAAGCTTGGTGTCCATACAATCGCTCACCCTATCGGCGACAGTCGCTGACAGCTGTTGAAGGTTGAACCTGTTTCAAATCTGCTGACTGCGTTGCACACGAATCGAGGTGCCTTCCCGATTGCGTAGGGGCAACTACCATAGCACCCTGATTCGTTTGCAAAACAATTGGTGAAGTTGAACCAGGTTCAACCTTCTCGACAACTGTCGGCGAGTGTTGCTGATAGGGTGAGCAATTGTATGGAAACCGAGCTTTAACATATAGTTTTTATATTTTTGGTAGTTTCATAAGAATTTTATAATTTTTTAAAAATATGGATGGATATACAGTATTTATATGGCTATTATATAATTATTTAACACAAATCACATATATATGGTTTTTTTTCTCTTGGCAGGTATGATCCAAAGACGAACCAATGGCGGTTTATCACATCTATGAACCACCACCGGAGTGATGCATCAGCTGCTCAACTGAAGGGACGAGTGTATATTTGTGGCGGTTTCAATGGCAATGAATGCTTGAACTCTGCGGAATATTTTGACCCTACAGACAACACCTGGAATGACTTGCCACGCATGACGTCACGCAGAAGTGGGGTTGGCGTAGTGTCATATCATAAATGTATATATGCTGTCGGAGGTTTTAACGGTCTTACAAGGCAAGTTAGTTTGGAATGATTTGCTCTCTTTACCCGGGTGCTCACTATGTAGTACGACGAAGCCAACTTCATGTGAGCGCTAGAGGACACAAAGTTATCTGCTGATTTTCAGTGGCAGTCTGAATGGATAGTCATAAAAAAACAATCCGTTGCGCGCGTGGTTGTGTTGCATTCTCCATAAAATCCAATGCCCGTCATGTGCAGTGAGTGATCAGCTTAATCTTATTTTATTACATGATTGCTCATCACAAAATACAACATTATACAGTCATCAAAACCTTTGTCGTCATGTGTATATTACATTACCCTATCGTTAACAAATTAAAATGAACACAATTTTTGCACTATAACTCATTTCTAATTTGTTAAATACTCAAATGTCAATTTCTGCTACAAGTTTTATTAATAAATTGTAGTACTTCAGCAATTTTTTTCGTGTAAGCCTATCTGGTATTAACATTAAAATAACATTATTAATAATATTATTATTAAAATGTTTGCTACCTTTCTTGTTTATTGATAATTTAAATTTTTTTTAGTACTTAGTTAATTACATCCCTGCTTTTCAAACTAATCCAGGTGATGGTTTATTTATGGATCTAAGCCTTTTAAGCGACACATAGCTGACAAGTCACGATATTTTAGTGGTCTTGTGTTTGAAATTAGGTAAAAAAAGGCATAACTAACATAAATTTCTACACAACCTCATTCATATGTAGGAGTGTGTGGCGCAGAGTGTAAGGTTTTGGACTTCTGATTGTGAGATCGGGAGTTCGAGACCGGCGCTCGTCGCATTGCTTGTGTCCTTGGGCAAGGCACTTTACTTACATTTGCCTCTCTTCACCCAGGAGTATAAATGAGTACCTGGTAGGATGGTATGGCATTGAATGTATGGGTCATGCGCCTTCAAGCAGTAATGATCAGGGATACTCCCCAGTAAGCAGAGAAAGTTGCACAATGTGCAGATCTGCCAATTCAGTATCCAGTGACCAGGAAAATAATGATGCCAGCGCCTTGTATAATCGCTTGTAAAAATCGGAGGATTCCGAAAGGCGCTATATAAATTATGGTTCTACAAAAAAAAAAGTTCAATTTAGGTCGCGACCCATAGTTGGAGAACCACAGAAGTAAATCCCAATCCTGAGGAACATGAGCCATAATAAGCCATGAGCCATGAATAATTGTGGCAAAGACAAGCCAAACCAGTCACTCGTCGCAAAAATTGATTTTCAGTTATTAATATGGATAAGCAGTAAAATGCGAGCTATAAAATGGTAAAAGAATCATTTAAATCTGACATTTCGTTAAGAAGTTACAGGATTTTAAATATACAGATGTTCAAAGAACAATATTTGAGAAATTAGCCTTCAAAGTTTACGATTTCTCTGGCAGAAACCATCACCAAATCGTAAAAAATTGTTGGTTTAACATTGAAAATGGGGAAAATAACAGCCTAGCATGAAGTATGGATATATAAAGGTTAGTTTAAAGCAATACAATAGATTTCCAAAAGTTTGACGTTCCAGCTTGTTTTGGCCATTATCTCCGAAAGAGGATTAGCAAAGGGTAACTGGTTTGGCTTCTCCACAAGTATGTGGTAAAAACATAACCTGTAGTTGTATTAAAAGGATAAAAAATAACATGATGGTATAATTGTTTCCTATAGGTTGAATACACTGGAGAAATATGACCCACATGTAAACAACTGGGTTCTCTGTCCAAGCATGTACATCCATCGAAGCAATTTTGGAGTCAGCATCCTTGATGATATGATTTTTGTAATTGGTGGATTCAATGGAGTGACCACTATCTTCAACGTTGAATGCTACGATGGTGACAATGATGAATGGTAAGTGTTGCATCTTATTCACTCATTTTTAACTTATAGAACTAACGCCAGACATAAAATTATTGAACATCATCTTATGAAGTATACTTTAATTCTATTAAAAGATATTAAAAAGTACAAAATAAAGACCTGATAATTTATTCGTTATAATCAACAGTTTGTGTGTTGATATTGATATATTAAAATAAAAAAAATTAGTGGAAATGGTTTATACATGTCTTGACAACACCATAAATAGCAGTGAGCCCACTACTGGTTAAATATTCAAATACCTGTGTTTTGTAAAATGCTTTTAAAAATATGTTAATGCATGCTATAAATTAGTAGAAAATATTAGGAGAATTAAAGGAAATTGCCTTTGATTGTTTCAATATATTCAATCTGATTTATAAAGAACAGTTGCCTTATATAGTAAAAAGAATATAATGTGGTTTTTCTTTGTAAATAAACCATAATGTGTTAAGGTAAGTCAATGAAATAAATTTATTGATAATTAATATTTATGTTACAATTATTAATTGGAATTTTCTAATTAATTTCCAATACTAATTTGAAAATTTTACAATTATTAAAAAATGTATCAACAACACTGAGACTATTTTGCTATAGGTATGATGCCTGCGACATGAACGTGTTTCGCAGTGCCCTCCAAATTGGCGTTATAGCTGGACTGCCTAATGTTAGTGACTATGTCTGGCCTCGTGATCAAGCTCTTCCACCACCAGCTGTTCCCAGCAGCCAGGAAAACATCCAACAAGCAGCCCGAGTTTTGGAGGAAAATCGAGACCTAGCTCAAGCTCAAGAAGATGCGGAGTTTGATGCCGGTTCCATTGAAGGAGACGACGGAAGCGATGATGATGAAGATGAAGATGAGGAGGTACCGGTACCAGACAGGGCTCCAAATCACCGACGTCCTCCAAGTGGTCCATCTGGACGGGATCCAAGCCATGCAGTTATGCACCTTGCTTAGAAATAGCCTACAAAAATCAAAGAAAATATTTTTGTTGGAATTTGTTATATATAATATAAAATATTTAAAAATCATGTTTCATACTAGCATAAATTTCTATTTATATACCATTATGAACTATGTGAACATACAAATATAATCACTGTAAACTCTGAGTATTGCTGCTTTTTTGGTGTTTTTCTGCTTTTTTGGTGTTTTTCTGTCATAACAATTCTAAATACTATATATAAAACAATGATGATAATCAAATACATACACACAAAAGAAATAGGAACTCAAAGTCAATCAGAATGCTACCATTGCATGATATAAATAATGTGTAATCTTGCATATACCTCAAAACAGTAGTGAGCCCTCTGTTGCCAGAATGATCAAAACTTTAAACTAAGATCTTAAGTTACTGAATTTAAGAAGAGTCAGTGTTCTCCCCAGGCCCTTGAAGCATCATGGTACCATGATGCCTGACAGTTGGCCATGATGCTTGGAACATCTTCCATGATGCTTTTATCAGGGAACAGTTAAATTATTTAACTGTTCCCTGCTTTTATATAGTCTTAAAGTGTAATTTAGGACATTTCAATGCCTTCTAATTATTAAAAATACCTTGTGTCAATCCTAACTATAGTGGACTTAACACTTACCATGACGCTTGCCCATGATGCTATGGAGAACACTGAGAGTCATATGATTGAATTTGAGTATATCGAGAAAGATACATATATAAAATATGGATCATAATAAAGGGCATCTTTCAGACATGACATCTAATATACTACAAACAGATATGGTAATGGCAAATTTAACAAGTGGCACATCTAGTACATACAAATGAAATATGTAATTCCAGTGGCGATGGGGGGGGGGGAGTCCTGTGGCTTTATGAGAGCGGTGGCCTTTTGGGTCCATGGTTGGGGCTGAGGTAAAAAGATTAATGATGATGGCACTTAATATGGCCGGAAATGGCACTGACAGACTTAAAATTTAAAAATTAGGGGTCCCCTTTTATTCGTCACTGGATATAATATGATATACACTTGATGTCAGAGAAATATTATGCTGTTATGTATCAACAAAGCCCTTTATGGCCAGGGTGCTATATCGAGGACCATGTGGTTAGTGGGCACACCACCGCAGAGCACATAGGCCACTGTGTAAATGATGGACTCGTGTCTCAACATTTAAAAACACTTATACTATGACCAGGATTATTTGCAAAAAAACATGCACTTGTTCCTACATACAAGATACAATAAAGGTCTTTAAAATATAATAGAATTATTTCACTCATCATATATCAAATACAACATTAAAATTAGTGAATAATATAGTTATATTCCATATTAGATGGCAGTTGTTGCACAAAGGATTGACAAAAGCTAAAAAAATGCTTATGATGTATGCTATTGAAGGCTTAACTAATAATGAAGTTTTCTATTGTGTCAGTACCCACCAACAATTGAGTGGGTACATGGTAATAGATTTAAGACTTAAAACAAATAAATCTGTCAAATTATTTGTATAACTTTCATTCAGACTACAGTATACCTATTTCAGCACAGCAGTAGGCCTATATCTCTACATTGTAAACAAATGTATAGACAAGATTCTTACAGTTACAGAAAGTTTAGATAATAAATCAGATACCTATTTTGGAGATCAGAAATGTGGTGATTGATTTTAGATTAAAGTCATTGTCTAGTCCTTCTTTACCAAATCATTCTCCCTTAGTTTCCATCTCTTCATATCTCAATTTTTCTGGTTCAACTCTTCTTTCTCTATTTAAAACAAAAAAAAATTATTAATACTATAAGATAAAACATATATAATTACAGTATAGGCTGTTCAATTTATTACCTGAAACAAAAACAAAAAAATATGTGGATCAAGGTCAAAAACCTGGCCTGATGACAAAGTTATAACAGGGAGTTATAAAGTCTATTGAAATGTAAGGATGTAAAAAAACATGCAAGAGTATTTGACTTTGAGAAAATAACAAAATTTAAATTGAAGGATGAACATTGAAATTTATCATAGCTATTTGGCATTCATGAAAACAATCAAAGAAAAAAAGAATCATGGTGTTCTCATTTCCATCAAAAGTTAACATGAACAGCGCCACCAATCTTCTGGCATACTTTTTACTTTCCTAAAAAAACCTTTTTATAATACCGATATTTAAGCAAGATGAGCAAGTTATATCCAAATAAGTTTACATTATCTCAATCAGATCATTTCTAGATAGAACATACTTGAACTATGTTATAAGTATTTAAAAACTTTATTTTTTGTCTGCGACCTTCGATAAGTGTTTGTCCATCAAAGACCACTTTTTATTAAGATATACTATGCAAAAACAAAGAGTAAGGTAATGAATGAATTCAGAGATGTACTGGTAGCATACTGACAATATTATGAAGTAGCTTCCATAAAAGCCGTCAAAAACCCTTATTGACTATTAGCCGTCAAAAACCCTTATTGACTATTACTCGAACCCACCCCCAGTTTTTTAAATCCTTCATCTAGACCTTGACAATGACAAGGTCACGAGACAGATAAACTTTAATAAGGTTTTAATATAAACATCCTTCACAAGAAAGAACAAACACACAATTTGTTTAATATTATTTCCTTAATGCTGTCATTCCAAAACACCCACATTTTCTTTAAAATAATAACATTTACTATTCGCATTTAAACGTTGATATAAACATTATAATACTAAACACAAACATATAAGACCACAAAAAAAAAAAAAATTAACCATGTCCAAGGACTCTGATATTGGGAAATCAAATGCAGTTACAGTATTCAGTTAGTGGGTGAATTTTTTAGGGGCCTATGCTGAAAGGGTTTATTGTGAACCATGACGCATCCCACAGAAATCTTTGTTTAACTCCATACGTTAAATATTATGGGCTACTACTTAGTAAAAAAAAAAAAATTCTTCAAAAGGGAAACTGACCCTAGATTTTCCAGATTTTGGGTTGATTGTGTTTGGGCAACAAAATGTTTTTTATGTCTAATAGTAAACAAAGATTGTAATTAGTAATTCAGCTTGAAGAGTAGATAAATAGATATTTTATTATATAAAATATATGTATTTTATATATACTGTACAAATAATTGTCTATCAACTATCCAAATGCTCCAAAAATGTCACTGCAATGGAAATTGACAAACCATGCTTAAGTGCATCATTCCACCTGCGATTCTATTGAGTTCAATTTTACTTTTCAGCTGCTTAAACATTCCAATTAAAATTACCAACCATACAGGGCTCTTTAATTCAAGTTTATGCACTCTTTAAAGAGAAAGATGAACTATGTCAACAGAATCTGTACAGATTCATCAAACAAGAAATTAAGATTTTATAAAAGTACCAATGAAAATGTTGCCAACATTAAGTACAGAGGAGATTATGTGTTCAATGTTGATGTTGATAGCAGGTGGACACTAGGCCTGTGCAACACACCTGTCCAGCACTTCTTATGCAACAGGTGTGTGGCCTAATTCTTCCTTTAGCCTTTGCATGTGGCTACCTTTAGCATCATACAGCTTGCTAAAGATGACAGAGTTAATGTTAAACCAAATTTATGCTTACCAGGAATGGGACCCAATCGCAGCATAGACTCAACCGAGACACAACTTTGAGATAGTCCCCAGACCTAGTGGAATTTTCGTGTTTTAATTTTTTGCATTTTACACTAATTTACACTTCTACAATAATAAAAGCTTGCTAATTGCTGGCTGAAGGAAAGCTTTTCCCTCAATTTAAATTAATTGGCTGTCATGCAACAAATTAATTTGGCAAAAAATAAATATACAGTAGTTAAAAAAAGGAAGCACCAATAATCACAAAACTGAGAAAGAGAATTAAAAATTGAAGAGAGGTCAACTGACTTCAGATCTCGATCGATACTCTTCAACTTAGAAAACATAATTACATAAATAGCAAACAGGTCAGTGAAATGAATTCCTTTTAACTCTCATACTTCAATTACATATTTATATTTATAATATGTTATGATTTAGAATTATTTGAATTCCACATTCATAGGCACCCCATCCACTAGCATGCGTATCAGACATATTTTTATTTGACTATGAGTCTGACCCAATTCCTTAAAAATGGTATCCGTCTTTCATTATTCACTGTTGACCGACACCTACAGCTAACTTGGTGGGTACAGACTTGGACACTTTGAAAAGGACTACTTGCAAGATTCTTCAAATGCTAAAAAAATACAATTTATTTCTATTCTTTTCGAACTTTATCAATACCTTAAAAGTGGTATCAGGCTTTCGTTCCTTCATTCATTTGTTGCTAGACTCCTGGTCTAGGACATTTTTTTGTATTCTAGGCCTCCAGCCCCTTTACACAACAAAGTAACATTTAGAAAACGGAAGAAAGTAGATCACGTCTGCTTATATAAACTAAATACAGATCTTTCAATAACCTTTCAACAACCTGTCAAAATCAAAATATGTTATCCAATTTTATTTTACATTACTAAAGACAAAACAAAACAATAATTTTCACTAAATTGCTAAGTAAAATTATTACATTATCTAACATGATATGCTCAACAGCAATAATATAATGCACTACACATCTAAGTAATCAGTGGATCTGACTTGATCTTAAAGTTGTAATGGTTAGAGAGGCTCACTTGACCCTTCTTACTCTGCTATAGTCATACTAGCACCAAACTATTAAGACCACAAAGCACCATACTGATCCATTGGTTTTCATTATAATATTTCAGAATTTTCTTGGACATTAAATGTGGTTACCAAATGGTTTGACTATTTTACTTACCGAACAGTGTCACAGGGATTTTCGGCCCCTGAGCCTAATTCTATAGTGATTGTGGGTCTCTCAAACAGGACACTAGGTCCCCCTAGGGTAAATACTTATTGTACAGTGTGTACTTATATAGAAAGTATAAAGTAAAAAACAGCAGCACTTTTGAGACTAACAAGTAAAAAACAGCAGCACTTTTGAGACTAACAATATATAATTTATATATTGTTAGTCTCAAAAGTGCTGCTGTTTTTTACTTTATACTTTCTATACTGTACAGACTAACGCGGCTATACTTTTAATTCTAAAGTGTGTACTGTACAACAATATTTAAAAACATTTATATCAAATGTTGGCCTAAACTGGATAGGCCTATATAATTTAACCGTTTGGATGAGGTACAAAAAACACCATTCTTAGGTCAAGATGTCCTGTATGAGCGTTTAGCAGCTTATTATTTTTAAAAATGTTCTCATTAGGGAGGGGCGATACCTCCCAAACCCTCTCCCAGCTCAGGCCTAGGGCCCTTGGATGGCGTTACGTGCCAAAGTACAAATCTTGCCCTGCCTGTCGGGGACGTTGCCCTGCCCTCGGGGTATCCTAGCGCTGCCACTGCTCAGGATTTGGTCGCCAATTTACAGGGTAAGCTTCGTGAAAAAGACTGAAGCTTGTTAGTTGGCACTTTGAAAAAGTGGTCTCAAATGAGAATGGTTTTGATTTGGATGCACCAAATTATATCTTTGATAACTACAATTTCATATGCCAAAAAACTTGAGTTTTCTTACCACCTAAGATGCATGTTAAATGTGTGTATCAAGTTGCTTGCCTAATGTCCTCTTGCTCCTCTACTTGCAACTTAACACCTGTCCAATATTCATGGTGTGCCATCAGGTCCGATGTGATTTATATTGATTAGAATACCTTGGTAAAGTGAGAATAAAATGACATCCAATCTTCCAAACATGATGAAAAGGCTACAACATAATAGAATGATGTTTGTTCTATTGTCCTATGGGATTGACAATAAAATGCCTACAGGATATTAGATAGGGTGGCGATATAGCCTCACGCAATTAAGACATCGAAGTGGCATCCTTCGAGACTTTTGGGCTTCAACATCCGGATTAGACAATGCCAGGTTTAAGCTTCATTACCTAAAAAGAAAATACTGCCAGACATTAAATTTGAAAATTGAGAAACTACAAGTTGGTGAGATGACAAAACGGTTTTGATTGTGGGATATGTTTCAGTGGCGGATCCAGGAATTCAAAATAGAGGGGGCCCGGGGAGGTACTTTCACAGATGGAGGATCTATAACACTTCAGCCCCAAGGTGGTTTGGGGTGAAGTACAAAAATCTGTGATTATGGCATCTGTAGATGGCAAGAAATCAGACTCTCAGACTTAATATTTGAATATATTTTTCTTTATATCTCCATTTTTAAATAACAATTTTGAACAATTTGGCAGGGGGTTGGGGGGGAAGGCTGGGCCCTTCCTTGAATTCGCCACTGTGTTTGTGAAAGTTTGATTTCTCACTTTTGGAAGAGATTAAAGAAGAAGGGAGAGAAGGTGAGAGGAAGGGAGAAGAGATGGAAAAGAGGTAGGAAAATGGAGAGTTGAAGTAGAGAGGAGGGAGAGGGCAACAAGAAGATGCAGATATAGGATTGGTCAGTTTGCAAGAAGGGTGATATTCCTAAAGCATTCTTCAGCCTCACAATATTAACTTATACAAATAAAATATTTATTTTAATATTTTACAAAAAGTTTAATAAAAAAAAATGCTTTTATTGTTACATTCTTCTACTTATTTTATAAGTCATTTTAATGACAAAATGCAAACATCTTATCCAATGGTACAGTTCATTCAATTTGTATGTCAAATGTAACAATACTATTGTACTGTACATTGTTGAAAACATTAAATGTATATTTAATTGTAATATGTATAAACATTCGATTGTGTTTTAAAAACTACTATAGGCCTAAGTGTATTTAGAGAAAAAAATAAATTTTTACTGAAAATCAAATTCTGATCAAAACTTGACAATATTAACTTCAAAAATGGCAATCAGTGGGTGGTCGTGATTAATGTGAAGTCACCATTTACCCACAACCAACTTATTCTTGCCTGACGCTTTTTACTGTTTCACTCATGACTGACATGATGATGAAAATGGCAAGTGGTGGTACCTTATCATAACTGAACATATATATCTATATACATTATTATTACACAGATATCTTTTAATTTGTTTTTTTTAATGTACCGGTACATCATTTGGCCGAGATGGTAGTCGGAGAAAGTATCATAGCATCAACACAAACCCAAATAGTGAAAATTTGAATCAATCTCTGAACAAGAAACATGAGAAACAAAAATGTGGTTCACAAAACCACTCTCATTAAACACTGGCATTTACACTCAAAATGTTAACAAATTTAATAGTTCAGTGATTTAAGCCCTATGTGAATGATGTATAAACAACTACTGTAAATGGGAAAACAAATTTTCTTTATACTACATAAAACATACTTGAAAAGGAGGGGGGTTGACATAGAAATCTCTTACCAATATGGGATTGGTATTTTATTCACTATAATGCTTAAAACTATTATTTATTACCATTATATTTTATTATTATTTATCTGAGGCAGGGGTTCTCAACTATAATTATCACAATAGGGGCCAAAATTGTTTGTTGAATAAATTTGAAGAGCCAGGACAAGAGGTGTACTATGGCACGTATCGCAATCCAAGCACCGCAGGTGCGAGCGGGGGGAAGGTTTGGGAATTCCCGAATTAGACATTTTTTAAAAATAAGCCCCTAGACCCACATACAGGACATCTTGACCTAAGAAATTTACCATTGTGTTTGGTAATACAGTAGGCCTAATTCTTTGCTCTTGTTCTTGTTCTTCAGATTTGATTGATTAAATCTCTACAATTTGTGTGGCAATATATAAGCCTAGTCAGAAAAACCAAATGCAAAATTTGGTTAGAAACCTAGGCCCAAGCCTAACGGAAAATATTATTTTCAGCTTGTTCTCGCGGGCCGCATAACACACACTTGTGGGCCGGAGGTGGCCCGCGGGCTGCCGGGGGAGAACCCCTGATCTAAGGTTTATTTCGCAAAATTGCAATCAGGTACGTAACAGGGGTCTTAGGTCAGGGGGGAGCAAAGGTAATAATTGATCAAAACTCCCTAAAATGTGCAATTTTTAGAGGAAATCGGCCTACTTCAACAAGAAATGCGTGCGAAGCGCGCAAAATTTGAGATTGTTAGGCACTTTCAGGGGGTGAAAAGGGCATCTTCAAGGGGTGGGGAAAGATTTTCCACAGATGGATATTTTCCCCTTGTCCCCCGGTGGTTACACCACTGCGGAGAATATCTGGTGGCTTAGATCAAAGGAGCTATGGACATGTATGTGGTAGTCTTCCCCCCTGCTCCGCCTGTTATGCCAATGATTGCAATTGCAGCAAAAAGTTTAAACATTTACATTAGAGGCGATATTACCCTAGTTCTATCAGTAGCACTATAATTGCTACCGATGGTTGCAATGTTAATTAGACAAGCTCATTAGAACTATTGTCTAACTTATTATTATCATATTATTAATATTATTGTTTATTATACATACAGTATGTCATTTAGGTGCTGTATGTGATTTCAGTCATGTTTGCAATGAAATGTTGGATCCTATTTACCATGCACCACCCCTCAACACACACAAACCCAACCATTAGCTACTGATATGTTTTTTACTTCAAATCATGACGCAATCCTAAAGTATTCCGATTTAATCCTTCCAGATGTAGGTCAGATTAAGAACATCCTCAGATGCTACTGAGAAATGCAGGCCACCAACCTACATCCTTATCCTGGATAGGCACGCAAACCTTCCACAACCTAGCTTAATGAACGCTCTTTCCAGCTTAATGTCTTCAAAATGTTAGATGGCAACTTTAAGCCACCTGGACAAATTCCTGCGGTAGTACGAAATCAGGATCTTTCACTTGCAAACGGATTTTGAGCTGATTCGTATTAAAATTATCAAAGGAAACAATCACAGAATTAAGTATGTTTGTGCCATCATATTCAATCACCTTTGAAACCGATATTACAGATTGGTACTTGTAATTGCAACTTAAGTGTTTCCTCAATATACCTTAATATTTCCTGTTCACTTTCAAGATATGCAGCCTGTGCTGTAAGCCCTTTAATTTTTACGACCTTAAAATTTCACGATTTCGTTCTTTGGGGATTTCTATGCAGTGGAGTATCTAAGAATATAGACAAAGAGTGGGGGTTAGTGGGAAGGGGGAACATCCTAGCTGAAAATAAACATGATATGAGGTGATTTTTTAACTACTAGAATATCATTAGCTACACAAATATTTTGTGAAAGAAACTGGGGCACACAAGGTTTTTTAGGGCCCATCACCTTTATAACCCTCACTAGATATTTCACTGTTTTTAAACGACCAATCATATTTGCAAACAGAAATGCTTAGACAAATAATGTATATGAAATATAATAATAACTTGTGGAACTCCTAAATATTAAAAGGATTGTAAAAAATGAAAGGGTTTACATATTTATCCCCTCTACAATTAATTTTCATTTCCTTCTATGAAATTAATCATAATGATTTGTAGAATTCTTTACAAATTTAGGGATCGTAAAATAGGAGGTTTACATACCTAATATCCCCTTTATCTGTATTTCCTTCTATCACCTCTAATTTCCTACCATCTCCTTTCATATAAGGCCCACTTCAACATACAACATTTATGAACTCATTTTAACTTAAAAAATGAATGAACGTATAAATATATAGATTGATGAATAAATAATCATAATTAAATTAAAGTGTATAAAAATGTTTGCATATCATTAACTAATTCAATACATACTTGGAGTAAATTTTTATAATAAAAAATATTTTTATATAAGCCTTCGCATTTCTCTAAATAGTTTATATTGTTTGATGCCAAGAAGCCTTTTCACTTTATGCATTTATCAACTGCTTTCCTTTGTTTATTCGTTCATTCACCCATTCATTTTAATGAACTTAAAAAACGAATGAAGCGTTCACATGAAATGAAATGCTAATTATAGCGCAGTTCAAAAGCACGCCGCAGACAACAACATGCAAGAACAAATGAGTTCGGATATGCACAAAATCCGGCGGCAAAGACCAAGGGAACATTGCGGAAACATTCCAAGTTTTCCCATCGAAATCCGAGTCTAGTGAGAGACGAAACTTGATCAATAGCTTAGCTTAGCATTCTGGGAAAGTAAAACCTTGACTTAAATATTAGCAGACATCTTAGCAGAAGATTACTTTGGGTCAAACCGACGACCCCTGACATAGATCCAGCTCTGCATGTGTGATGTAATATCTGATGTCGGACATGGATTCTATTAAGTGAATCCTCATAAACACATCATTGACTTTGTAATGACTATGACTATCAGACTGTGATTATGAAACTGTGACGTCAAACATTTCTTTGTAGAACATCTCCTTCTGCTGATCTTGAAAAAAATCAGATTCTATGAATTTCAATTGTTTTATGACCACAAGGTCTCAACACATTAATTTTAAAAGAGTGGAAAGAGAAGCAGATCTAAACCAATGCATTTACGAAACCTCTTGACAGTAAATACATTAGAAATTATTAAATAATGGGAATCTTTTCACAGAAATTGCAATAGGCTATGATTCAATCATGTTATTAACTTTTCTATTTAAGCTTCACTACACTATGTTTTCATTTTTTTTCACTTTCATTTCATTTATTTCGTCAAACAGAAAAAAAAACATACAGAAATAACAATACCAAAAATCAGAGACAGGATAAACAAAAAGCAAACTAAATCGCTGTATAAAGTTTTCTCCACTGATTTAAGGATACATAAAATATATAAATAAATCTCTGATCTCTGGAAGTAAAAACGATTAAAAACAGCAAGGCACAGCGCAGCACGCAAGGAACAATACTGTTATTCTCGTGGAGCTTCTGGGATATTCCCAGAAACTCCTTGAGAACAACAATAAATGATACCAGCAAACAGCGACAGCAAAATAAGTATCAGCGACGGCAGTAGAGCAGAAAAAAGAAGGGACAAGAAGGGTCTCACAATTTCCTAGGAGAGACGAGCAGGGTCTAGGTGCTAAGCTCCCTGGCATCTAAATAACAAATGTTGTGAGCCATTTTAATAATCTGAGACATATTAGAATACATTATTTTTATTTATGGGGCCTTATTCTCTCCATTTTCCTCATCACCATTAACATATTTTTACTATGACCATACATACATTCATACCATTACAAATTTTAATGCCTTCATTTATATGCCACATTCCTACCAAGCTTACCATTTCAGTAATACAGCCCAACTTGTCACTTCTCTATCTTTTCTTATAGCAACATCTTTCTTCAATCTCAACTCAACGCCTTTAGCAATAGCATATAAATCAACAACATTTACAATTTCACTTTCACGCACAAACTTCTCTTGATAAACATGCTGTTGGCAAAATAGGGGAAATCTATTGAAAGGTATCAGACAATTTTGAATAGACATGGTATGCTGACAGATACCTAAACTTACCGACTACCAAAAAATTCCCTCATTTCTCAAGTTGACCATCAACATAAACAGGTATTCACCGATGCCCAGCAGGAACCAGTTGTCATTTTCACCTGCTACCTCATTCATCCATTACTTCTAAAAATGATAAAACGATAGTCGGTGAATATTATTGCTATCACATAACCGACAAGTGCATCTGTCTTTATAATAAAACGAACAAGCAGCAACTAATTCTACTAAGTTATTTTTCATAGTGTATTTGTTGGAATGTGATTTTCAACATAGCAAATGTCCATTTGAAATTCAAGATTAATTTATTGTGGAATTTGGAAATACTAGGCTGCAAAGGAAAACTCATAGAATAAAAAAAAAAAATTAAACAAGCAACGTTGACATCATGAGAATAGTATTCATCCTGCAAAATTGTGTGTGATACCAATTCTCATTTTTGCCACAATCTTTTGTTATAAATTTTATTGTTAAATTCATCTACGGCTCCTCGAGTTGGTGTGTTTTGAACTAAATCTGTAGAGGTACTCATACCATTTTAGCCATTTTATTTTTGGATACAGCAATGAAATGTATATTGTTTTCCCCAATTCATATATTCATGGCACATTTTAGAATATGAGTACTATTGTATTCACTATTATTCAATGTACAATAATAAAAACATGCTACATTTAAAGTGGCATGTATACATGATATGTTCTGTTGTAGGATGGGTAGGAGTTTTCCAATGGGGGTTTTTTTTTTCCCGATGGGTAGGAGTTTGTTATAAACATGATTTACAGTCCGTTTATTTTTTGTAGTCTGTTCACTATTTTTATTCCCATCCCACACCATCGCATATCAACAGTAGGGGGTACTCAAATAACCAAACAGCATTTATTGAATACCTGATGTGCCAATTTAGATCATATTATAGATATTATTATTGATTCTTTTTCTAAAGTGTAAGTAAAATTCAGATGATAAGTTGCTGAATATTTTAAACTTGTCTAACAACACACCAAAAATACTATTTTGTTATTATACACTATTACTGCAATTGTTATTACCATTATGTGACTTCATGTTAATTTGTATCATACTGGTGAAGTAGAAATGTTTCATTGGATTAGGAAATACACATTTTTAGGTTAAAAACTTTGATGTGGTTAGCAAAATCAAATTTCTTTGAAAATTCTGCCATTTTTTCATACCAATATAATTACGCTAAGCTTTTTTAAAGCGAAATGCGAGAATGATGCGCCAAACTGACGGAGACAGTATAGTGATCAGTGACTGTCACTTATTTTCCGCTTATTCACATGTGTTTTGAATGGAAGGAAAGCTTAAACATGTATTTGAAAGCTTAGACCATTATTAAGGTCTTAAAACATATAATATTACTGGTCTCAAAACATTCACATGAAACCGCTATGGCACATCACTGTTCATTCGATATACACAGCATAATCTTTGGTCAATTCCTCTTTATGCTATAAAAACTGCGATGTGTTAGAGCAAAATAACTAATGTCATAAGCTTTTACACATGTAGAACTGATAAGCGAACCGGTGAAATATTTAATATCTTTCAACACACCAGTGCCAAGTTATGGTTTTATCATTTAAGGTATGAATGAGAATTTTAGAAAACACATGTTTTCAAACAAAACAGTAAATCAAAACAAGTCTAAATATTATGATAGACCTACAAGCAGATTATTCAAAAATACTAGCAGAAAACAAAACATCAAGTTAAATGTTTTTCATTGAAGATTTATAAAAATTGTATAATTGGTTTTTATTTATGGTTTCATTTCATTTACTTAAATTCAACCATAATTTACAAGAAAAAAAAAACATTAGGAACAGCTAAAGAGAATACATTTTAAAGAAAATAAATTCTCTATAACCCATTACTGAGCATACTGTCCCTTTAAGCCAGGGGTGGGCATAAAAATCGGTCGGGGGCGGAGGGGGTGAATTTTCAACTGAACACCAAGGGCCGCACCCAAACTTTGATGTTTCCAGTGACCTTCCAAAAACCTCCAAGCGCTGCTTTTACATTATTCTGAGTTTTAATGCTACTTTTTACATATGATCAGTGTCGGGCCGTGAAAAACAAGGTGTTTTTTCACCCAATGTTGCTCGGCGGGCCGCACACATAGGGCTTTTAATTTCCATTCGCGGGCCGCAAAAAAAATCGCAGTCGGGCCGCACTTTGCCCACCTGTGCTTTAAGCCAACCAGGGGCGGATCCAGAAATGTCCAAAAGGGGGGGCCGGAAGGGGGGCCGAAAGTTGGGCCAATTGAGACAACACTGTCGTAGGGGGTCCGGGGCATGCCCCCGCGAAATTTCTGTGTTCTAGACGCCCGAACATAACATTTGAGGTATTCTGGGCTATCATTTTTTTCTTTTTCTCTCTTTTTTTTCCCTTTTTTTTACCTCCCAAAAGGGGGGGCCGGGGCCGGGCCGGCCCCCCCCTAAATCCGCCCCTGCCAACTGTCACTACGATCACAGGCATTATACTGTGCTTTGATGATACAAATTTAATAGTCAAGGGTAAATAAATAAAAAAAAGTGAAGAACATAAAAAAGTTTATTTGTTTTCCATCCCTGCCGCTTTCTAACCCCAGCATTCATTTTGTATTTCAACAATGGCAATGTGGTGTTTTGTAATGTACAAAATGCGCTTTCTTTACCAAGACCATGCAAAGTACAGTAACAACAAATGACAAAATTTTAATGATGTTAATTTCATCATTAAAAAAAGTTTTTAATTATTGGTTTTATGAAGCAATGAACAACTGAACATGAGCTGCACCTATTCTAACACTAGGTTATAGAGAACACTGCCATCTGTTAATCTGGGGTAGAAAATCATGTCCTTGGTTTTTTTTATTATTTTTCACATTGAAAAAGAACAAATAATATAACAAGTTCCTCTTGTACCAACCTTTTGACAATCCCTTGATGAAAAAAAACTTCCTTAACTTTAGTACACCTGCATGGCTTGTCTAGACATTTGAACTGGTCACTCAACTATGGTCAGTGGGTCATTTAACGGTGGTCAGTAGGTCACTGATTATGATGTCAAAAGGTCATATTTAAAAGCATCCTGTTTAAAGTTGCTTGGAGGATGGTAAAATTAGATGTTAGCGGGAATACATCAAAAGTATTCACAGAACACCCGATCTTACCTAATCATCTTGCAGAAACTGTCAAACTCTACTGGGGAGCAAGGATACTTAGCTGATAGAAGATACGATAGCTAAGAATAGCCATACGTTTAAAATACAATACAGCATTGGTAAACATACCTAGAGAATAAACAATATTACAGTATACTTGGATTTTCTTTCCTTTAGAAATCATGATGAAAATGTAACATAACCTTCTTAAATATCACCCGTTACATTTTGCCAATCAATAAGGAGCCTTAACTACAAGCTCAGATATACAGCCTAATAAACAGGGAAAAGTTTTCTTAATAACTTAAACTCAGAAATATTGAGGTGGTGTTTGGCAGATGGTAGTTTTTACTAGGAATCAATTTAAAAAACATTTATGGAAACAATTTATCACTTGTATTTCAATTATGACACCATTAGAGAGGTACCTTAAATAAATTAAACAGCATTGGGAATTCACTAGGGCCCCTTGGCTACCTCTGACTAGGGCCTAGGCACAGTACAGCAAAAATAATGTTAATATATAGAGTAAGGGTGCACAACTCTTTCATGATAGCAAGTAAACATACAATTATCATAATCTATCACTGCATCCTAACTGACAAGTGAAGAATCACAAGATAGATCAACAATTACTGATCATAATCCAATCAACAAACAATTAAAAACTACAATGAATCACCAACCACTTCAAGACATCAATCAATCACTCTGGTAATTAAGTTGATAATTGGCGGCCCAGCCGTCAAGTACGCTGTTACTAAATCAATTGCTACACAATGACAAAACCAATTTGCACCTTACTGTTAGTGGTTTAATGACAGTGTCATAAAACTATGTTCCAAAGTAGACTACTTTGCCATTACTACAAAGAAAAGTGGCCTGTTCCAACTCTCTCTGCCAACTCTTTCATCAACATTTCACCTGGCTCCGGCCTTCAATCAACACCACGTTAATACATCCTATAGAATGTCATTCTACCATGTCATGAGTTAGTGTGCTATGCTTTTGGCAGCTAGGCCCCCTAACTTTCTATCCTAGGCCTTGTAAGCCATTGGAGTTGAGTTTCCCAAGGGGTAAAAGCTGCCTTGACCTGCCAGCTTCCATTATAAAAATGGTAGGTTGAGCGGCTATTTCTTATGCAATCCCCATTACCAAGGAAATTGTTTTCAACTCTAAAGAAATTTCCCTCTCCCAATAGGAGTTCATGAGGGGTCAGAAGTGATGGCGAATCAACCGATGAGTAAGGGGTTAGTGCCCATTTGTGTTTCCTCTTCAAACATTAAAACAAACTTGACTCATTTATCTCAATTTCAAAACATCAATTTATGCATTTACTTATCAGCTATCAGAGGAACATCAATCAAAACTTTGAAACCAAGGAAGGTCCATCGGATGTCAATTTTGTTTGTAACTGACTTTGGGGTTTGACGGTGGGGTCCAGCGGAAGAGGACATTCCCAGCAAACTACACTCCGTTGGGAATGCCTTAATTCTACCTGGCTTGTTTTATCTCAAAGATGTGAATGAAAGCATGGATGTTGTCTGCGCTTCACTGCGACAGCCGGTGCAAATCCATTTAAGTAATTGGCTGAGCCTATAAACCGGTGGTCCTGTGCAGTTTGGATGTTTGAGGCACTTGTCAAGTATCTTGCATTAAACCTCTTCTTCTCTGTTAACGGTGTTTGATCTGTACACCATGATCTGTGTATTCGGCATCTACTACTTGAATCAATAATATGACAGAACCCACACCATACGCATTTTATTACCACTAATAAATTCTGCACCATCAGTTTGAGTTCAAACTCAATTTAATTTACAGATTACTGGTAAAAATAACTTCCTTTGAGTTAAATTTTGTTATAAACTTAATAAGCTTGGGAAAACAAATCTAGAAAATTCATAGTTTAAAATTTTATAAGTGTTTTTGTTTAAATAAAATATCTTAACTCAATTTAATTTACAGTTTTCTGGTACAAATAATTTCCTCCGAGTTGAATTTTGTTATATAACAAAACCAAAAAAAAAAAGCCTTCCAAATTCATTGTTTAAAAGTATCAAATGTTTTTATGTTGAAATATAAGGTACCTTAATGCCATATAATTCACAGATTACTGGTATAATTAACTTCCTTAGAGTTGAATTTCATTATACACTTCACAACCAGAAAACTTAGCAAATTTATTGTTTTAAATTGTTAAACTATTTAAAAAAAAATATTCAATATGCTTATAATTTATAGATTATAGATATATTTTTCTTGAGTTGAAATTTGATATACTTCAAAAAGCAGATTGTAAAATTATAAAATTAATTTAAAAATAAAACTAAAGATGGCTAGAAAAACCTAAAATAATCCTGATAAAGTGCTGAACACAGCCCTAAGTGTTATAGACCTATTCCATTGCGCTCTTTTGTTGTCAACATCAGTATATTCTATTTAGAATTGGCCCTATATTAGAATTTTAATTGTTTAAATTGGCATGGTTGCAAATGTATAAAATAGGGAATTTTAGATTAATTAATTCTCATTAATTATATATCTTATCATATAATTTTTCTACTTTAGTGACACAGAACAGAAAGACAATACAAAGTACATTAATGAAGTAGGATTGCCTAAAGGCTCTAAATAAAATAACAGTCAAAAATTGTATGATATAAACTTATTTGGATTCTGTCACTGTCCATTCTGCTTGCCCCTTCGGCCATTTACTTTTGTTTGTCGCATTCCACCCAGAAGAATAAATAAGTAGGGGTTGTGGCACTGGTGCGCAGTTCATTTCACTGCATTAAATTTCACTGCATTGACATGGAATACTCCCCAGGGA
The DNA here is from genome assembly GCF_011630105.1 of Anneissia japonica. Classification (NCBI taxonomy): domain Eukaryota; kingdom Metazoa; phylum Echinodermata; class Crinoidea; order Comatulida; family Comatulidae; genus Anneissia; species Anneissia japonica. Next base: position 1,191,105 of record NW_022683792.1, on the reverse strand, counting down.
ACAGAGGACACTGCATGACCACAGGTAATAACGTTGCAGTGAAAGTGACACATATGCTTTGTACTGTTGAAGGTGATACACTAAGTAGTAATATCAATATTCTACTATAAGTTCATTTACCACTCATATGTGTTTTATTATAAGGATGCACTGTTCACTTAAAACGTGTGCCACCAATTTGAAGGTATATATATATCCAAATAAACTTTATGTATTCTATACATCAGACTTTAATTGTATAACTGTTTAATTT
>NW_022683792.1:1183163-1190420 GCF_011630105.1 Anneissia japonica | reverse complement strand
TCATTCACTGTCTGCAGTGATTGCACACGCCTTCCAAAAATACTTGCGCTGACCCAGGGACCCCCAAAATCATGCTCAAGTAGCAGCCGGCTACAGTACATTATCGGAATTAGAAAGCCAAAGAAATCTATTAGTAGTACAAACTCTACAAAACAGACAAAAAATGAATGAGAAATGATCTAAAAATTAGACCTGTAACCAAATTGAAAAATAGCTATGTAGGATTTTATCCTGCTGTTCAAATCTTTTGCCAGATTACAAAATTTGTTTCATGTCTGTACAGAAATATTAATACAGTACAAGATTTCTTCACTATAGAGAATCAATAAACAAAATATAACTGAATGTTGATAATTTTTTTTAAATATAATATCATTTTTTATATTTCTTTACTATAATAGAATTTGAAAGAATACTATTTTAAAATACATCCTATTAATCTACAAACCCCTTTAAAATAAAATAATAATAATAATAATAATAATAATAATAATAATAACAATAATAATAATAATAATAATAATAATAATCATCATGTTCTCATTGGATAAAAAAAGAAAAAGAAATGAGATAGTCAATCAACACTCTACCAATTGTACTCTGGGTAATGGTGACACAACATGACCATAATCACCCATCAAAAAGGAAAAAAAAAGAGATTTCATTATGCTAGGTTTACACTATGTTCCCGGTGGCCACCGTGAACAAAACGGGATGGACGTGAGACAACGCGATACAACGCGGGAGGACGGGATGGGCAAACGCGACCTGGCCGTGAATGCCGGCGCAAATTTTTAAACTTTCAAAAAATTTGCCACGGCAGTCACATTGCGAATGAAAGAACCTAGTAAGCAGCAGTAAAACGGGGTGATCGCAACAAAACGTGACAGTACGTAATAAGCCATAACAAAACTTGGAGGCGGTCCGTAATGGGACGGGAAGCATAAAATGGAAGAATGCCACAAATAAAAAAAAAAGAATCCAAGCTATGCGACCAACTGAGCCAAGACGGAAACTTGAAACGTGGAAATAATTGACAAAATCCCACGGCGCACTACGTTTCGGGCAAACGGGGCAGCCGTGGCCACCGGGAACATAGTGTAAACCTATTATCAGCATTTTCCTTAAGTTTGAAAACATGAAGAGCTTAAGTAGAATAGAGAAAGTTCAAAATATTATTATTTACAAAAATAAAAATCAAAGCATCGGTATAGGAAAATGTAAACATTACCTTTAGTATGGCTCTCTAGAAGAGGGGGAAGTATGCACAGTCCAGTAGCTACCTCCAAGTTAAGGCCAGTGATGTAGTTATTGCATACTTCAGACTGGTGAGGCTGTACTATCTTAACAAGTGATTTTCAAGACTTACTGACTTGATTTATCAATGTTCAATAGAGTGACCACTGACTAACCACTGTGCCTAATTGGTTTTGATGTTTGGGTGTAACCATAACATCCTTTAGATCGGACATTAAGTATCCACCTGCTAACTCAACTTAATAATTTGCATGTGCAATGCCCAGCTTTAAAAAAATTTAATTTAATTGTAAAAGTAGAAACAAAGAATGAAATTATCATGAGGCATTTCACAACTGTTGGTTCATATTCATTATTTCTCTTCTATTCCAATCTAAAACAGAAACAATGTATAATCATATCTGGAAAGTTTAGCATATTAAGAAAAATGTCAATGCTAGTAAAGCCTGATCTGAAAACAATATATGAAATACAATAGAAGGCGACACCTAGCCTGGGTTCCAGGCCCTAATTTTGGGTTACTCACTCTTTACTGCACTTAGTGCGCACCATACCTAATTTAAATGGCGTCCGATACTTAATTTCTTTTTTCGGACTTCTGTCTCTAAATTACCTTTTTCGTTGGTTCTGTCCAGAGAGAAAAATATTAACAAATAAGAGACTTGTGGCAAGTCTAGGTGACATCTTTAGGACCAAAAAAAGTGTGTCCTTAATAGGTGTCCCCAAATAGGGGTTGGCCATAATGTTAAAAGATATATTGTGTCCAAAAAACTGTCTCCTTAACAGGGGTGTCCCAACGGAGGGGTGTCTACTATATGTAGAAAACAAATATTTTTAATAAGGTCATTTACCTTTCAAAAGAAACTTTAGTGGATACTTGATAAGGGTCATTCTTAGACAATGTCAACAGACTTTGCCGAGGTCATCCCCAGACAAGGTTGTCATACTTGGCTGAGGTCATCCCCAGAAAAGATCCTCAAATTTGGATTGCCTGATGACAGGTGAACCAGTTCCCCAGTGATGCGATTCAGACTGTCTCCAAGACTTGCCAATGTGGTTAAATTTCTATGGCTACAAGAAAATTGTGATATGGCAAAATTTAGATGATCGCTCATCTAAATAATGTGGTCAAATCGAGATTACTTACTGTGCATCGTCAGGCAAGTGTAAAAAAGTAAAACACAGATATAAAGTAAAACAATTCAATATACACCTATGCCATATGCTTAGCCAGCGAGCCGACCGGCCGTCTTTTGGATGGCCAACAATTATTTAGGATGGCCACTTTGACCATGACGGTTTGGCCTAATCAGCTCAGCCTAGCCTAATTTGGCCTGGTCTACTTTTAGCAAATTCTTTTTATTCTTCAAATCTATCAAATGTTACATTAAACTAAAGCTAAATCATATTTACAATTGATAAAAACAAACTTTATTGATTGAATGTACGTTGTTTTCAACCAATACATGGTGGGGATTCCCAAAAATGTAAGGCTTAACCATTGCCTACCAGGTGAAAATTTCACTTACAACATGCATCGTCAGACCTTGATTTAAAAGGCGCGATCGCGCCGGCGCTCCTTCGCACTCCTCAAAATGATGCGAGGAGAGCAGTCAATAGCGCTCCTGAATTTTTCTAGGGAGAGACAAAAAATACAGTTTCATTACATAGCAGGTAGCGTGTACGTCGTGTGTACTGAACTGTTAATAGCTGCACTCTACACGATCTCTCTCTCTCTCGTGCGCTCTCTCTCTCTCTGCGCACAGCCACCAAAGGCAGCGGCAGCATTGATGGATAATAACCACATGTTTGTGTACCGACGATCCGATTACCGCCTGCAGTTTCGGCTGTTGTGACAGCTAGGGATATGTAAAGTGTACTAACTGTTATATGTTCCTAACATACCTAACGTACAATGAACAATGTCCAGGCTTACTTAGTTGGTAACCTTGGCATGCATGGCCATGTTTATTCGGTTCAACATGTCGTACAGGCAGCGACCAACAGGCGCTAACAATTCCTTCTGGAATGCTGGTATTGGGGTTGAGTTAATTACAAGTTCAACTACCCTTTCTGCTAACTCGTCAGCTTGAAAATCGCAATCGATCGGCATCTGTTGATGAAATCATCCAACTTTTCATCTGGCTTTTGTCTGTACCGCATAAGTTCCAGTCGATGGATGCGATGGAAATTTACCTTAATGTTTAGCTGCTTCTCAAATAATTCCCATAATTTTTCTGGATTCTGTTTTTCATCAGCTGTCAGGCCAGATGCATTAATCTTTTTGAGACCTTCATTGCCAACCGCTATCATGATTTTAGTAGCTTATATTGACAGGGTCTTCAACACCAATGTCCAAGAGGCATAATTCCATATGCTGTCTGAACAGCTTAAACTCAGCAGCTGTGTCAGTTGCTGTTGTCCAATCAAATTCTGGATATTTAGCCATTATTGTGTGTGTTTGCAATACTCAGTACTGGCCTATGTGCCAACAGAACAACGATATTGTAGTCAATACTCGTGGTATAGGAAGAGTTTATTGTTCAAAACTCACGTACAGTACTATACTGGTAGTTCAACAGATCATTTGTTTCACTGGCGTTCCGCTGGGCTCCACTGTACACAGTTCTAGGCTAACAATTCGCACATGGCACGGTTGACCGGTTTCACGCCGCTGTGCTAATTAAACTGAAGACTGGGTAGACCGTCGCTACGGTCGTTGATATACTGGTCATACTCACGTTTATTTATTCGTTGCACTGTTGTCTAAAATACAGGCTCCACCGCTGCCACCATGTTATATGTTCCTAACATATAATGGACGTACAATGAACAATGTCCAGGCTTACTCAGTTGGTAACCTTGGCATGCATGGCCATGTTTATTCGGTTCAACATGTCGTACAGGCAGCGACCAACAGGTGGCGCTATAGTGGATATCTATACACATACAACACTAACCTGGATACTAACAATTTGAACGTGAAATAAATGGTAGGAAACTACCACGAAACAAACTTACTATTTATTAACATACTAAATTATATATTTTACTACACTATTATTACGTAAAATAAATGTTACGAAAGAACCGCAAACATGAAGTCAGGACTAATTAAATGAATTTATGCTCGCACTGGCTGTGCGTGCAGGAGAGGAATCGACCGCCGCCGGTGAGCGACATGTACAAACACATGATTGGCTGTGTAAGGTAAGTTTTGTATGCAGCCTGCCAACCACCAGAGTTTATTTTTAGTAAGTATGTTTGTTTTATTTTTTTCAGTACATTTACTAATTTAAATTTTTTTAAATTACTAAGCAGACAATTTTTTCACTAGTATAGGTGAATTATTCCCGCAATCAATTTTTCTGAGCTTTTGATTGGCTGTACATTTTTTCGCTTCACTTAGAAACGATGCACAGCCAATCAGAGCAACAACAAACAGTAATAACTTGGGCTAGCTTCGAACTGTCACAGGCAGCTGATCATGGCGCAACCTAGGCCCGTAAAGCCTAAAGGGCAATTCTGTACAGATGGAAAAATTTAAACATTGGGGTTAAAAATCATTTGGCTACGAGTCATCTGCAGTCGGACAAAATATCTCGATGACAAAGATTTGGTGCAAATTATGCGCAAAATATATCAGCAAGATAAAAACAGACGGTAGGATAAAGATCTGGAGGCATACGCGCGCGGGACCACTTTCGTGACCAAACACACTGATACACGACACTTAGCATCGAAGGTAAACAGACAGCTTGAACTTGTGTTATTAACAATTAAAATTATCTTATTTTACAAAAAAAAAAATTAGAAAGAAACTACATGTTAATGTCGGCAAAACAAAACATTTTGGTGTGATTAACAGGCCGCATGGATGACAGCCCAGTGGCAGCGTTGGAACTCCAAAAAGAGGCAAGCAATAACAATACACATGCCTCTGTATTACAACGTGACTGAAGGAATTCCCTAGGATTATTATCTAGATTAGCAATTTTGTGACACAATTTTAGAATAAAACATACATATTAATACATTGTAGTATCAAAAAGTTGAAAGCCAAAAAAAAAATGTAAAATTCAAAATGTGTTGATTTAAAAGTAAACATTTTTGTTTGTACTGAAGTTGGCTAACACTCCATGTTACCTTCATCTCCACAAAGTACAGTAGACATTTTTATACTTACTATTATGTACATCATGATTTTGGTTGTTAAAGAAATAAATCTGTATTGTGAAACTTCAATAAATATTGTTTGTCTATGTTTATTTTATTTAAACCCCTGCATTTATCAGAATTTGATCCTTTCAAACACTCTTTATTGTTTATTCTTGCACAGTGTCACAGTATAGTGCTAAAAATACTAATGGCCGTTGACGAAATTTTGTCGCTAAAAAAACAGCTCTCCTCAATAGCTTGAGGAGAGCTGTTAGTAGCTCTCCTCGTTTTTTTCTTTAAATCAAGTTCTGCATCGTGTTAAAAATATACCCTGCTGGAAAATGGATGTCCACAATGCATACACATGGCTCTGCAAATACAGTACTTGAGATTCGGTTCACCGACATAATATTGTTGGTGTTTGTAACCCTGTTATAATTAATTCATCAAATACCGTAAAGAAAATTTGTTGTTAACGTCACGAGTTAAATTTTATATAGTCAACAAAATGCAGTAGGTTTAGGCCTATCTCTCGATTCGGAGGACCTAGAGTAGAATTTACACTAGACTAAGGCGAGACATGAAGATGCATGTGCATAGCCTAAAAATGTTATGTGAGTAACTGTAACCGTGCACAATCTTTTTATATCTGATACCCTGATATATCTTTGTGATAGCTAATTCAACACTATTCGTTTGAAGACAAAATTCCAACATTTAAATACCTTTAAATGCTCTCTAAAGATAATAATTTTCTATTTTTTTTTCTTATGTTTGGGAGGGGATGTGGTCCCGAGTGGGCATGGCCAGCCCATTGGCTCAGGGCCACGCCCACTGGCTTCCATTTTGGACGGTCTATTTCGTATTTCTGGCTAAACCCTTGACCTATGCTTACAATTTTTTTATTAACATTTTGCTTATTGTGCATATCATTATTATTACTATAGGTATAGAAGAAATTTATAACAAGCATCAGGAATAGTAAATTTACTATAACTAAGCATACATATCTGTAGTAAGATTTACATGGCATTGAATACTGGCTTATTACCAGAGGATCCACTAATTAGTCTTAAATAAAACAAAAAGACAGTAACTCCGAAAAGAGACAGAGACATCATTTTGAAATTCAACATTTGATTTTTATGTATTGTAACTGTAGCCGTGCACAATCTTTTTGTAACTGAAATATCTTTGTGATAGCTAATTCAACACTATTCCTTTGAAGACAAAATTCTAACATTTAAACACCTTTAAATGCCCTCTAAAGAATAATAATTTTTTTTCTTATGTTTGGGAGGGGGGCATGGTCCCAAATGGGCATGACCAGCTCACATAATTGGCTTATTAGTAGGGAGCTTTTGATTACAGTAAGATCCTAATATAATCATATAATCAATTTAAAAATAAATATGATAATTATGACAATGATTTTGTTGTCAGAATGATAAGATTACAATGATGATATAATGATGATGGTGATAATGTGATGATGAACCCTGGTGATGATGATGATGATAATGTCATGATGATCTGTAATGGTAAAAATGATGATGATAACAATAATATTGATATTGATGTTTTTGAGAGGGATGGTAATATAAAAATAATGGTGATGATAATGATAATGATGGTGGTGGTAATAGTGTTGGTGAAAATGTGGTTGTGTTAATTAGTGGTACTGTAATGGTATTTATGGTGATTGAAATAAGAGCTGGGCCTATGCTTGATGAAACCCTAGTATGTAAAATAGGGTATAAAGTAGGGGTGGGCTCAGTGGTGACGCCAGTGGGGGCAGGGGGCTTAATCCCCCTATCGGTTTAGTCAAGACCCCCCCCCCCC
>NW_022683792.1:1180714-1183125 GCF_011630105.1 Anneissia japonica | reverse complement strand
AAAAAAAAAAATAGGCCTAGTTTTCCCATCCCAGCCATTTCCGGCCCACTAGAAGTCCCAATTTTTTTTTTTTAAATCTTGTTTTGGGAGGAGGGGACACCCTCCTCCCATACCCACCTCCGGCCCTCAGATAACACTGCGCACTATAGTTACACCCATAAATACTTAATTCCCCAGTTATACATCTTAGCGCCTCCCCCCTCCCCCAATAAATTATATCCTAGAGCCGCCACTGGGTGGGCTTATACCAGAGAAATACATGTGACAAAGTGTTCCTTGTGCATTGGTTTCCATATAACACAAGATGGCTGACTGACTTGTGGGTGATTGCGCGATTGATAAACTCTAGAGAGTGGATCAATAGCGTTGATATAAAATACGTCTATCAATGACTACGGTAGTAGAATTGAACCTGTGTACTCTCCATGACTTTATTCAGACAGTTACGAATTGTTGTTGTGAATGTATTCTTTAGCAAATCATTAACAAATGTAAATCATACGATATTCATTACGTGTGCTTGTCAATCTTCCTGGAGTAGGGGAAAGGGAGACTGAACTAAAGCTACATTTTCCTTACAGTTACAGACATGAACTTAATAACTATTAAATCCAAAGAAAATAATGATTTATCAATTCAGTTTTTTTCTGATTTACATAAATTTTACCATTAAAAGCGTTAAAATGTTTTACAAGCCAAAAATAAAAACACATAGAGGAATAGTATTTACTTAGGCATCTAGTAATTGGCTAAAATTTTTGCAGTCACTCTAAAAGTACAGGAAATTTAATCTAATAGTGCAATATTGTACATTAAATAGAGTGATTTATTTCAAAATATTTTGTTGAAATTTGTAAACAAATTTAAATTCAACAGTATTCAAAGATACTGTAGAAAACAGTATACTGTACTGTACTCGTAGTAATACTTTTGACTACATTTAAAGTGGAAAAATGGTGAAGTTATGGGCTTCAAATTAAAGATTGTGGTTCAAGTAAAAGACTGACCATTCATGCATATCCTTGGGCAAAGCACTTTATTAATGTTGTCTCTCTTTACTATACCAGGTAGATTTGAAAGCCTCTGTGCTTTTTGCAACATTATGCAATTAACCCTCTGAGATATGCGTATTTCATGACTTGCGTAACAGTGTGAGGCACATAGAGGCTTTAGCATGATACGCTATAAAAGACTAACCATAATATATTATTATTAAAGCCATATATTTAGAACTATGGCAATGCTTCCAACAGAAAACACATGGCCTAGAGGCCTAACGCTTCCATTCTTTTTCGTTCTATATAAGGGGTGGATATTAGATCTGTCAATAACTTGTTAAGTGAAACATGAACCATTTAGAAAGGCTAACCAAAATGACAAAAATAACTGACCATTTATAATACTTCTGTTTAGAATTTTAAACAGGATCCTATAGGTATAAGCCAAAATATGAACTTCCTATTAACTTTGTATTGAAAATTAGGATTCTAAGAGAGAATAAACATAACTTGGTTTGACAACTGACAGAAAAAATTGTTATAAAAAAATAAGTTTAATAAATAAATCAGAAAAGTGAAAAATATAAATAAATGAGGTAAATTAATTATTAAATAAATGGATGAATCAGCTACTTAATTTTATTATGCAATTTGCCTGTCTCTTATACACATCTAGATGTGTATAAGAGACAGGTATATGGAAGATAGATTTGCATGTAGGGCCAAAGAGTGCTCGTATAGGTCACAGGAGGTTTGGTTATTGGGCAAAGGGAACTTAAATTCGGAGACCATTTAGGGCGACTATGGATCGGGGGCCCTGCAGCAGCCACTCGAGAGGGCATATAGGCCTCTACCAAGCCTGGGCGCGATGCGTTCAGTTAAAGTTTCTCCCTACAAGGGACGCTAATTGCGCATGCACTACCGATCGTCGTAAGACTAGCATTGGGGGCTATCTTTACAACCCGTCGTAAACAAAGCCACTACGTTTTAGAATTGAAAGTTAGGGCAGATGAACGGCCGATGGTCGTAAACAAAGTAATTGAGATAGTAAAGACTAAATCTAGCAGCCAAAAGGAACATTGTTTAAATATTCATCAGAATAATTATTTCGTCATCAGCAAATTATGCTTGACTCGTACAGTGGATCGACAACACAGGTTTCTGCGATCGGCCTCACACCAAGTATCGCGGGAATTTTGATGTTAAGATTTAGTGTTTCGTGTACAAAATAAGGATTATTATTACGAATATAGTCAATAACTAAAAACAACTTTTAAATAAAATGTAACAAATAAATTTTTCGATTTCTTTTCTTTCCGGCTTATTCCGTCTCTAAATTAACTTTCTCGTTAGTGGCGCTGTCCAGAATGAGAAAAATAATAAAAAATAAGAGACTTGTGGCAAGTCTAGAGC
>NW_022683792.1:1175975-1180289 GCF_011630105.1 Anneissia japonica | reverse complement strand
AAGAATAATTGATGAAAAAAAAAAATGTAAGTGGCAATTTTATGCCGATATATAAAGCAATGATTTGTCTTGTGAAGATTCAGGGATTTCTAAATTTAAGATCCTTCTCTAACTTCTTTCAATTTAAAAAGTCGTACTCAAGTTACTTCATGTTACCTTTTTATGTGCTGTCAATTAAATTTTTGTAATGTTTGATGACTAATATTATACAGAGCTATATCTTGGTATTTGAGAAAGATGCCTGCCCTCTAATCCCAGGGTCCCGGTTCAAATCCTGTCAAAAAGAGCGTCAGTCATGACTAAACTTTATGTGACAAATTGTGTCATAATATAACCAAATATGGGCATATTATTTGTCACATAAAATTTGATAGTGTGGACATAGGTTAATGCTTTGTCCACACTACCACATTTTCTGTGTCAAGTAATTTCCCTATATATGGGCATGCTGATGACAGAATAACTATATATGGGTAAAACACAGGCATTCGTACAATAACAAATTTCATAATTTGGACATAGCTAAAACACAATTCCATACCTTAAGCTTGATTATAAGTGTTAGATTATGAAGCATTAATTTCATCCTGTTAAATGGGAAAGCACCTGTTGAATGAAAATAATATACAAATAAATTAATAAATAAAAATATGTAACATGTCATCATATCACACTGACTCTTAAAATCATAACAAGTCTTAATGTCTAGTATTTGAGGAAATTCCACCATAATCAATGGATGAAATCCAAATTGAAAATGCATAAAACCAAAACCTATTTCCAAGTAAAACTCATCTTTGTTTCTTTAGAAATTTTCATATCAAGGACAAATTGAAAACACATAACACAAGTAATATAATTCAATATCCACATACCATAAATTACCAACTAAGTGCAGTGGCGCTTACAACATTTTTGGAGGCTTCAATAAGAAAATTATTCGAAAGGGGCCTCAAAATTATGCCTATTTTAAACATCAACATGATAAACAAAATAATGTGATTATCTGTTTGTAATTATGCTTGTTATTTTTCTGGTTAAAAAAAATATAGTATTGTTTCCTTTTTATGCACTTGTTCAGGAGTGTGAGCCTGACTGTGCAGATACTAATTTTATACTTACAAAATTTAAATGCAATAAGGCCCTATAAAAAATATTATTAGTTTATCACCCTATCTGGGCAGGAAAAGTGATGAGGCAGGGAGGCTTTTTTTTAAATTTTTTATTTTGCTAAAGCCAAATATCACCCTTGGGTTGTTTGCTGATGCATTGATATTCAAAGTAAAACAAGATTTAGATAATGCAAACAATATCTACTAACTATTTAATAAAATAAATGAAAAAAAATAAATAAATAAAATTAAAAAAAAAAAAATTCAAAAAAAATTTTTTTTTTTTCAAAAATATTTTTTTCAGTACCATAAAATGCATGCGCGCGATGGTGATAAACTAATAATTTTTTTTATTGGGCCTAATACGTACCCTAAACAAACTACCTTGATTCTCAAACTATTTTTGGATAGGGACTCACTTTTTTAACCTATCCCAACGACAATTTAGAACATATGCTTCACCATTTCCTCAAAGGTGACATTACGGCTCACATCAACTGGGGCTATGTAATTACAAATACCCAACTTTATAATACAAACACAGACAATCTGTGATTTCCACAAGGAATAAGCAACACAGATAGACATCCCATGTTGATAGACAGGTTAATGAACTATGTAGGGCTATACAGTACATATAAAAGGCTGGAATTTAAGGAAGACACTAGGATAGGTCAAAAGAGCAAATCAATCCTAGACTGAACAGCAGAATACAGTGGTGTCACCCCCTAGTCAATTCCTCTGGGATCCTTCAGCCACTAAGCACTAACAGAATAAATACAAAAAAAAAACCCTTGCTTATTGTGAGTTTTCAATAGGTTAATTTTCAAACATTGTTTCAATTACGGTAAGTCAATAATAGATGGATATTTACCTAGGGAATGGTTAAATATAAAAATAACCTTTTTTATGTTGAACAAACAGTTTACAGTAAAAAAGATTAGACAAAAAAAATTATCTACCAGGTAAAAATAGTTGAATAAAGGCGGGTGACCCCTACGAAAGATGTTTTTGAAACAGTTGATAGTTATCAAAGAATTACCCATTGTTTGGATGTGTAATGAAATAAAATATTTAAAAAAATCATAATATTCAAATTTTATCCACTAATCTAGAGTTTTACATACTTTGGAAAAAGTCAATTTGAATCCAAAAAATAGTATTAAAGATAATAATTCCCAATTAAACCTCATCTGACAGGACTCTTCATATTTTAAGAATTCTTTGGGCAAAGTGGGTTCTGAAACATCTTAGCTCAGCTTACAAATGGCCCATCCAGTTTCTTTGAGCACATAGCCCCTAAAATAGTCCACCAGAGTTCTGCACCTGTACCATGATTGGGCCTGGCAGGAAATTGCCAAGCCAAACTTTCTATATTTTCTGCCCAATGCTTATTTGGAAAATTACTGTAAACGTGCTAAACCTAAATGATTAAATTTTGACACTTCCCAGTGTAGATGAGTGACATGTACCGTATATTTAATCTTATCTAGATGTAGCATACAATATTCCAGGAGAACAGGATGCTTTGTAAAGAAGACCTTTGCTCTTTCTCATCTAATTGGACTGGGAAATACTTAACCTACTCAACAAACCCAATGCTTACATTGTTATAAATAGACATGAAATAAACTAGGAGAGAAAATAGACACTTAATGTAAACATTGCATGTAGACCTATTGGTGAGCACTTCATTCAATTATCTACGTTGTAGGTATCTCACACAGAGATATCGCAAATTACATTGCATTTATTATGTTGCCTTGTCCATTAGAAATTGGTACACTATGCTACTGTCCTAGACATCACCTTATCCCTACCCTAAATGATACTTAGACTTGCGTGCATATTATTTAAAAAACCTCAGAAAAATAGAACATTTCTAATTACTCATTTAGAAGAATCTATAAAGCTATCAACTTTCAGTAATTCACAGATTGGAAAAAAAAAAGGTTTCCAATAATTTTGAGGCATTTTAATATTTTGTGCTGCACCATTATCTACCTCATATGGAATTGTATAAACTTTCAAATTCTACAGATCAAAAGAAAATAGGAGCGATGGAATAGTATATAGTAATAATTCTGCATGATCTCAATAACAAATCTAATTGCTGGAATTAGAGAGAATGAAAATGCGAGTGAAGTGCATTTCATGCCGAGGAAAATACCGTGCAGGATTAATACTGTATTAAATAAATCCATCCCTTCCCTACTCATATTATGGTTGATTCTGAGAATTTGAGGGTGTTTACAATTCCGTATAAGGTTGTTAGATGTGTTCACAGCAGTGTAATACAAAGCCTATCATCGCTCTAATCCTGTCTTGGCTAATCCAGGGATGGATGGGATTAAACTCATTTCCGCGATTTGTGTGGATTTTGAGATATCCACAGAACTCTCAAACAAGCAGTGAAACATATTTTAAGTATTTTCTCCTTATTAAAATAAGCGACTTAAATCGTTTGTATTTTTTTTTTTTTTGGCTTTTTAAAAACCATATTTATAGAGGCTAACCCTTCCAACATATCCTACAATGTTGGCTGATATTGAGTTGAATGAATAGCTTAGCTGACTTTTACAAATACTCTAAAAAAAAAAAATCAAATATTGGCTTTGAATTAAGCATGCAGTGATAGAAAATTGCCTTTTGATTGAAATGGCCCAATTTTGCGTTCAGCGGTGGGGAGGGGGGCCTTATACCAAAGGAACTACGGTAACACTAATTGTAAGTCTTGGGACAGACCATTAAATTGGCTGGCAGAAAATTTAATGATTATATATTCTATGACGTTGATCTACGTGAGAGTTTTTTTAGAATCTAACACAGACAATATCTTTAACTCAACAACTAGCAAATTTTTAGACCTTTGGGACAACTACTTTGATTGAAAAGTTAACATAATTTACCAATTTCTCCATAAATTGGACAAATTGTTAAAGCCCCAGGAGCTTGAGGTGCTTAGCAGTTTCATTTGGTACCTCTTTGGTCCCTCCTGTTCAGAAACATTATCTAAAACTAGAAATTGCAAATTGCAAGTGAAGTGCTGCGAAGTACAACTGCATAAAATGTTCTTCGAACAAAATTATTTATGCGAGTCAAGTGAAAATAATGAATAATAAATATGAAAATGAAAAACAAATAATATGAGCACGACCCATTGTCTATATATTATTAGAACAGCGTTGGTACAATAGTGTTT
>NW_022683792.1:1165960-1175912 GCF_011630105.1 Anneissia japonica | reverse complement strand
CTACAAACGTCGCCTAAAGTAATTGATTTTACGCGGCAGAACGAAAGAAGGAAACTCCGCTTTTCAGTTGTCTCAGGCGATTGATTTTTGACAAACAATGACCTTTCAGAGGTCAAATTGCTGTCAAAAATATGAATTGGCTGCTTCTCAGCAACTATGTACCTGGAACACAGGAATCATAAACAACAATTAGGAAACAATCTTCGTCGAATCAACTTACAAAAAACATCTCAAATAACATCGTCCAAACAGGTACAAAATGCGAATATAGCTTTAAATCACAATGCAACTTAAATTGCATTGGTTTCAATAATGTGTTATTCATTATTGGATTATCTGAAAAATATCTAGTATTTAACCCCGATTCCAACTTCGATAACGGCTATGACAAAGAAACACACACCGACAAACTTTATATCTCCTGATTGCTTTTGAGCGTCATTGAAAACGATTTTGTGATCTTATGGCAATTACATTATCATCCAATGTAATGTATTTAATGATAAACTTGTACATAATTATGGTTTATCTTGACCTTGAGGTTAAGGGTTACTTTTTTTCTAAGGAGAATGATTAAGAGTTTTGGATGAAGTAGGCTTTGACGTCACGTTGTAAAGTCATGTTGTGAGTATGAACGTCATACGCTACGCTCTTCAAGATCACAACTCATACAAATGCTTATAATTCAAATTTCAATCAGCTGGACTTTAAAAAATTCAACAAACAACACATTAAGAACAAGATATTTTTCAGCTGTAGTTCATTGTGGAAATGTACAGCAATTAGCTTAGCGCAAGGATGCAGGGGTCTTGAGTACAGTAGGGAGAATTCACTTTAGAGAAATCTGATTTGAACACACCTTATTTTAGTCAGTGGCATATCTAGCATGGCGCACCATACCCACCCTCCACCCAAAAAATACTCGTGCCTCTCCAGTAGTTCCCCCATTGAAAATGTTTGAAGCAAAAAACTTAACATAACCAAATAAATTATTTGCTTTATTTTAGACAATATTGGATTCTTTTGACTTTGACAAACTCGGCCGACTTGACTTTGGGCTGAGTTTGGTTCATATATAACAAAAAACTATGAAAATGAGAATGGTAAAGTTAAAGGTAGGAGAATAACCCATAATTCTCAGAATTGCGTATGGGTGTGATCCGTGACTACCCAGTGGCCGTAAAAAGGCTCTTATAGTAGCTAACTGTTCACATCAATCCACAATAATGGGGCTGAAATGAACCATAGCATCAGGGTAACCTCCTAATCTTCCAAATGATGCAATAGGTTCTTTAAAGTGCACATGAGCCAGAAGTATACGTCCTTATCTGAGAAGACTTGGTTCTACCAACCCTGGACGAGGAACAACTCGAACCAACGCAGATGTTAAGGCTATACAGTAGTTAGCAGTGCCCCTGTCTTATTGCTCAACTTACTCAATAATATAAAGACCTTAATAAGACATTTTACCATGCAACTCATATATTAGCAGATCTTTCCACTTCTCATAAAATTATACAAGATTTGAAGATCATATGAGGACCACCTCACCAGTTAATGTTTGAGTGTAGAGACTTGAGGACCACTTCACCAGTTAAAGTATGAGTGCACAGACTGGAGGACCACCTCACCAGTTATAGTATGCATGCAGATTTGAGGATCACCTCACCAGTTATAATATGAGTGCACAGACTTGAGGACCACCTCACCAGTTAAAGAATAAGTGCACAGACTTGAGGACCACCTCATCAGTTAAATTATAAGTGCACAGACTTGAACACCACCTCACCAGTTAAAGTATGAGTGCACAGACTTGAAGACCGCCTCACTGGTTAAAGTATGTGTGCACAGACTTGAGGACCACCTCACCAGATAAAGTATGAGTGCACAGACTTGAGGACACTACCTCACCAGTTAAAGTATGATTGCACAGACTAGAGGACCACCTCACCAGTAAAAAAAATTATTACAAGGATTGGAAGAGGGTGAAGAATATCAGTTTATGTTTTATTGTGCCTCAGTGTTAAGAAAAAATAAATTATACAGTCATACTGATTGACATAATACATTATTATTTCATATATTTATTAGCACATTACCATTATCAATTATTATTTATTCAGACTAAATACATTTGCAAAGCAGTACAACACATGGATATAAAGAAATAAGTAGATACTAGATGCCTGCAAGACAAAAAAATCTGCCTAAGCCAATCCAGCTCCGCACCTTCAACTAAGTGAATGAATGAATTATATAATTTCATATGTAGTGCATTCTCAAAGTGAAAGAAATGTTAAAATTTAATCTGTTTATTATATCACCTATTGGAAATTAGCAGGCACCGTGAGGAATATCTGCAAAGGATCAAATGTACAAGTGACAATGCAGAAAAATAGCTGATGCTGATGCTGACAAATGGGTGAGAGCCGTAACGGTAATAGGGTGGTCCGGGAAAGCCCCATCATCCTCCCATGAGCATGTAATCAGTAGACAACCAGCTGAACTGGTATCCGAGCTTGCGAGAATTTCAATCTTGGTTTTAACAGCTTATTAACTGATAATGTCTCCAGCATAAAACTACTTAAAATGTTGGCACCTAGACTCATAAAAGTTTGCTTGAAAACCAATATAATAAATCTCCAAATTCTGAAGTTTATATCATCTTAAATTTGACATTAATGACTTTCCACAATTTCACTCATTTCCTTTCCTATATTATGAGTGGTTTTATTTTGTTTTTCTAACACCAGCACATTAAACCTGAAGTGAGAACACCTAATGCTAGAGAGGGTATATGACAGGTTTTGGAGCCTTTGGGCATCTGTGATGGAATGTAGTCAAAACTTAATCCTAACCAACCAATGGAATAACCCTAAGGGCTATGTTGGATCTCACAGCTATATTATCATTGTAAATAATGAAAGAATCAATAATGATAAAAAGAAACACATTTCAGCACGCAATCCTACAACGGCAATCAAGTCACTGACATAAGGGGCGTGAAATGTATCCAATAGTGGGCATTTTAGTCGGAGTTGTCAATCATCTTTTTAAACTCCACCCCAACTATCATATTCTATAACTCTTGCTTCACTGCTCACTTACTGCTATTCTTCTTCCATTAACAGTATGTATCAATATAAGTAATAGAATTATATTATTTATTTATCTATAAATTGGCGAGGAAACTATATCCTTGTTTTAATTTTCACCTAAAATTTAATAATTAATTAATAATTAGATAACAATAATTACCTTAAACATAAAAAGTAAGAAATTCAAATATAGAATAATATTTTTTGTCAGGTCAACACATCGTAGCTTAAATTACCAGATCGTTTTTGGCAATAAGTTTTGATATGTAGTTCAGTGTTTTTGATAACTCAACAATTTTTAGCAAGAGTTTCTTATTTGGACCACTTATACCAAATTACATTAAAGCATTTTTAGAATACTGTAGTTTCAATCTCAACCACCTCAAAGTATCTAGTCTGTGGAATGAAAGAATGACAAACTAAATCATAATTAGTTCACAAAAACTTTAAAAAAAAAAGGAAAATGCATTGATTACATTTTCTGTTACCTGAAAAGAAAATCCTGTCGTACCACACTGCAAGAATCCCACTGGAATTATGATGCGTGGACAGTGTGGACAGGAGATCAGAATGATACATAAACTAAAATAAATTGCATAAACTAGTTACTGATTCGACCAAAAGTGAGATGGCGAGACAAGATCACAAGCTAATGGGTATTTTGGGCTCCTTGGGGGGAAACTGCTTTCACCAAAAAAGGTCAACAATAGATTTTAAACAATTCTTGGGGTCGGACTTTTGCAATAGACATACTGCAATTCAGACATAATA
This sequence comes from Anneissia japonica, assembly GCF_011630105.1. Lineage (NCBI taxonomy): Eukaryota > Metazoa > Echinodermata > Crinoidea > Comatulida > Comatulidae > Anneissia > Anneissia japonica. The sequence goes on along the minus strand of NW_022683792.1, from coordinate 1,172,043 downwards.
ATGAAACAAATAGCGCCTTCCATTCCTGCCGTCAGGCTCAACAGACAGATAGGCATTGAACCATGTGAGCCAACTACCACTTGCAAATTTAATAATATAAATTGTATTATAAAGAGCTCATGTGCTATTCCCAAGTTGGTTATTCCCGACTTATTCTACATCTGGGATAATTGCCATAGCGGATGATAAAAGTACGTCTCGTACCATTATCCATCATAAATGGGTCGTTCAACTCTTACATAATATGTTTCTTCGGAAACACAGACTGGGAGATAAACATCCGTTTTATTCCAGACTTGATGGAATGTCGGAAAAAACTGTCGGTGTTGAATAGGATTTATTCAAAGAGGGAGACAGACAATGCCAGTCTTATGGGCATACCTGTGGTAGTTTATTATCTTAGAGGCTTAGTCCAATCAATAAGGATTTATATAATTCTAAACTCCTTAAATTTTAGAAATAAAAATTTTATGATTTAGTTTATCAGAAATGCTCACAATCAATGAAATTTACAAAAATAAACAACATAAAGTAATTAAAATATATAAATTCAGATAATTATCTGAAGATGTTTGTATGCTTGATTTGTGCTTCCGACAACATTGTTATTGACTGTATATACCTCAATAGTATTAGTATTCACATGGAGAAAAAAAATATTTCCCCTCAAAATTGCTTTTGGCCACAGGGAAATATGCATGATGTCTCCAACCACCAGTTGCACACTATTATTAGCCCTGATGGTCAGTCCACAAATGTCCTCAACACTTGCAATGCCACTTATCCATTACTCTGACATGATAAATTTTATCTAGAAAATTGAATAGAGCAACAAGGCTTTAAAGTGCATCAACAAACGCGAGAGGATTCACTTGAATATATATCTAATACCCTTAATCTAATAACAACTGCTACAGACAGAGAACTATTTTATATGTGTTTGCAATATTTTATTGAATTGTAATGATTCATATATTTTGGACAATGCAGAAATATAATTTAGACATATGGATAAACTATATTTCAAACATTTTGAAGGCTAGAACAGATTCAGAAAAATATTAAACACCAGCAAACTTCAAAATGTGGAATGATTTGCCAGCTGAAATCAATCATGCATTAGCATTAGCAGATCATGGGATCATTTTTAGATATCCTATCATGGGCGATCTCTATCGCTGTTAAATATTTTTCAAATAAAATAAAACAAAAATATTTTTATATTTATTTATTTATTTATTTTATTACTAATTCTAAGATCCTATAAAATTATCAGATTATTTTTACAGGAGAGTAAATTTGTTTCTGTTTGGTTTTTTTTGGTTTTTTTTTTTTGCTTTTATTTTTGTGTTTAATTACTGTATGTCATATTACAGGCAGGCACTTTGTAAAAAATATATTAACACTTTCGTGGTAGAAAGAGACAGTGGACTGTTCTGCTAAAGCCCCATCCCTTTGACACTGTTGCCACGCATAAAGTTGTTTGTGGGACATGTGTGTATTCCTGGTTAAATTTGATTGGCACTCTGGTAATTACTTATTACTGGAAACTACTTCTGTCCCATATAATCTTAGAAGAGTTTGTGAATTTTGTATTCCAAAAGTTAAAACTAATTGTTCGAAAACTATTATTAATCATGGTCCTCATCATGAATGGTAGTCTCCCCTGTACAGTCAAAACTCCTTGTTGCTGGTTGATGTCATTCTCAGGTTTGCTCTTTTTGTTTTTTTGCTGCTTTTTTTTTAAATGTTTTTTTTTATTAAACAATAGCAGTAATCCTACTGATTCTTTAGGTTCTTTCTCCGTAATTCCTACTACAATATAGAAATACTACAGGATTTTTGGAATTTTTCTTAAGTTATGTAGGCAATTCATTAATTAATTTCAGTAGGAAAAACATTTTAATACTGAAATTCAGCATGAAATACTTTGTACAATTCAACAGAATTATTGGCATTGCTTCTGGCAAAAGAAATCCTGAATGATTTATTTCTTGTGATAACCCTGTAGAAATTTATAGGATTTATTTTTGTCTGTACTGAATTCCTTAATAACATGCAGAGATCCTCGATTACATCTGTAGGAACTAAGACAATTTGAGTTACAGACTATATGCATCAGTTGCGCTGTTCTACTAGTGTGTTGTTTTTGTTTCCAGTAAGCCGGTAAAAATGTTTGGATTTTAGTTGCCAGTGAGAGGCCAGGGGGCTACAGAGCTCCCAATCATTGACGGTGGCAATGTCGGGAAATGTTGAGCATTGAGGAGCTAAAAAAAACATAACCGAGGCAGAGGGGGTACAATACGGAAGAACAGTCACTCTTTATTCTTCACAGAGTTCCATCACCCCCACAGAGTTTGAAACGTCCTTGAAGGATCCAAGCAGACATTCAGCGCGGATTCAACTTCAATCCAACAAAATCTATAAAAGGAAATTGAACAATTCCATCAAAACCAAATTATAATGTAATCCGTGTTAAAATAACAATACAATTTAGGTTATTGCGCAAATTCTTCTGCTAAATATTTTACAGTTTTCCAAAGCAAGATACTTTTCTGTATTATTATAACAACAAAAAAATTGTGAGCAAGAAAGTTGGTTTCCTTGATGTTTTTAATTATAAAAAATAAAATTACATTCCAAAAACACAATAACAATAATATTACATAGGTGTCTGAAACTACCATACTTATAGAATACGGTGTTCAATGGTGGTGCCAGCGTCTGAAATCTGGGGGGGGGGGGCAGTGAGGGGAAAGGTAAAATTTTAGGGGAGGCCCCCAATATGTTTTCCCATAGCAGACTGGAGATACAATTATAATTTATAAAATCACAACATTAATGGGTAATGCATCCATGTGGTTGTTATTTTATTTAAATGCTCAGTATATTTATTGCAAATGTGAAGTTTGTTAAATGCATTGTTTATAAGTGGCTTTGGCCTTGAAATGGCAGACCGATTGGAGCAATTAATGTTGTTGGCTAAAAAGTAAAGTTGGCAAAAGTTTGGGGGGAAGTGGGGGGAGAAAATTTCCCCTTGCCTTCCCCCTCCCCCATCCCCCGCATCGCGCCGCCACTAACTGTGTTAACAAGGGCCATACTGTGAGCATAGGACTTCCTGCATTGGTTTAAAGAACAGAATCTACCCAAAAGTTTGTTCCAAGAGATATATGGCAGATCATAGATAAATTTAATCCATTAAAATGAAGCATATATTGCATTTTATGTGCATACATTCTGGACTACATTCAGGCTCTGTTATTTGGCTGGCCAAATTCCCTGGCTCCCCAGTTTAAGTTACTTCCTTTACTCAAAATATTGCATCCTCAATTTGTAACCTACATTGATGATAGCTGAAATGTGGTTTGTGGGTGGATTTGGTGGCATTCTTGTGCAACCATGCATCCATTTTGTCGCCTACTCACAGAGAAATAGATTAATTGCAAAATATCTCTTGATCCAGTTTTCTATCAATTTGTGATTATTTTATTATGGTCACGAAAAACTGACTTGCCCAAGGACGCTACAAAACGATTAGCCTCAGACTCGAACTTAGAACCTCTTGATTGAAAACCTGAAGAGTTAATGCCATGCTACAGTGCTTCCAAAAACACATTATGCCAGTTCATTGACTTAAGGAAAGGTAAATGTACTCACAGATTGAAGTTAAAAAAAGGTTTGAATGTTTTTGACTCCAAGCCAGACACTTATAGTGATATGCCAGGAAAAAGACAAAATTAACAGCTATTATCATGAGAGATATGATCTGTATTTCACATTCAATACCAGGTAAACAGATTTGCAACTTCTGTTGATGAACTATAATTAAATAATTAAGTTTTTATTAACCCTCATTGAGTAGTTAACCTCCGTGGCCATGTGAGCTCTTTAACGACTTGGACCAGTTTACGCTTCCTTCTCCCTGCATCGATATTTGCATTCTTACATTTCTTTTAAATCTCATGTTTTTATTATTATAAGCCTTAAACAACTGTTCTAAGCGTATTATTTTTCTTATTTTGCTCCTTTTTTTGTAATGTTCTTTTGCAATGGAAATGAATAGAAAAAAAATTGTTATTAAAAAAAAACAAAAAACCATGGAATATAATATGAACTTTAACATAAATAGTAGACATATGCACATGATAAATATGATTTAAAATTAATAACAATAAAAATATCAAGCAGAAGGAAATTTCTCCCCCTTGGGCTTCACATTTAAGTTATATATTTCATTATATATCATATTAAATCCTTTTTATACATATTTAAAATTTTATAATGAAATCTGAATGGAGCATTTATGAATTTGTTATGCTATAAAAACAGAAATTTCCCTCGAATTCTCATAGGTATATTTTTACTTTATCTGACCTGATAGTGATCTCATACTATGTTATGTACAGTTAGTACTTTACGTTTTACACACATGTTTTACTTTTATATTTACAATTGTTCTTGACATATTTACACTTGAGTTTTGAAATGTACTTTTGTTGTTTTTTCTTGTATGTAGTAACAATGCTACTGGTTTCTTTTTCACACTGATGATAGATGATTTGGTTTTTGTGATTTATTTTTGTTGCGATACTGCAATTTTTTTTAAAGTTTATTGTTCTTGGTTTAGAATTAATAACGTAATCAATAAAATAAGAAATATTATTACATTTTGTTAGTACGATAAAGATAATTATTCAATAAAAATATTTGATAATAATAATGACTAAGTAATAATGTATTTGTAAGCAGTGCTCTACAGTATGTTCAGAGGTAAGGGACAAAGCTGTGGCCAGCAGAGACCTAAGCCCCACCTCCCATTGGTACAGTAGTGGGGCTTGGTGGCAGATAATTTTTAGAATCTCTATTTATTCTAGCATTTGACTAGCCTAGCATCCCTAAACAACTATTTAAATATTTGAATTAAACATTTGCAAAGGATTTATATATTCCAGTCCTATTAGATAATGTTTGAGTATTTATTTATAGGTTTGCATTGTCTTCATGGATTAAGTGGCAATTTTTTTAGCCTGTTCCAAAGTTTAGGAGCTGATGAAATTGCGAAAGATTGTTCCTACAATGTGGCATAACCATCTCCAAGGGTTGATCAAGAATTTTTGTAAGGGGGCAGAGGAGAAAACAACAAATTATTTAAAACATTTTGTATTTGTTTCTACAGTATTTTTATCTTATTTCGATACTCTTTTGGTATGAATTGATGTTCTTCAAATCAGCCTTGTGCTTTAAGGTAAAAAAAAAAAAAATTTGTACCGTAATAGCACTAGGGACAATATCTTGACAGTGCCAGAACCTAGAATGATTCAATTATAGCAATGACATTAGCAGACCCACAGGAATTCATGTTTAGTTTGTTTTAAACATCATAATGTTGGATTACTACAATTTGGCGTCCATAGTTCACTGGCATGGGACAATTTAAACCTTGAATGCACACAAGTAATGTTTTATACACAACACAGTGGAGTTCATTCACTGCAATGATACAGAAAAAAGTAAAATATTTTATTTAACCTTGAAAATATAAACCAAAGTGTGTATTTATCTAATGAAGTTAAATGGCATTCACAAATCATCACAACTTACAAAACCTACATCCGGAAACTATCTATCTTGAAATATCTTAACACTCCTTTACCTCTGATTCCATTTCCCTGCTACATTGGCAGATCTGGAGGGAGTCAGTGGGGTCCTGACCCCTCTTGGGCAAAAAAAAAAAAAAATAAAAATTCTAGATCCGTGAGCTGAAATTTTTATTTTTAGAGATTGTCTTCCCGTCTACTTGCCTTCTTCTGCTTCTTTCAACCTTGTTCACAAATTGTTGGAAATTCATTTATATATTTATATTGTATATATTCATGGTTTGTTTGTTTGGTTTTTTTAATTTTTTAGTGTATCTTTGAATGTTATTCTAAGCAGTTATTGGCCCTTGATGGCATTTGAAGCATAATAAAATTGAATTGAATTGAATAATAATAATATCTGAAATCTTCTAAAGAAAGTGGAAATGTTTATTGTAATACAGTTTAGTAAATCATAATAATGAGCATTTTAATAATGAATTATAG
>NW_022683792.1:1150917-1165723 GCF_011630105.1 Anneissia japonica | reverse complement strand
AAGATCTTATGGGACATTTTGACTAACTGAAACGTTGAACATGTTCAAATATAAACAAAAACGTTTATAGAGGTCTTCCCCAGCCAGCACATGCTGGGGCAAGAAAACATGGGCAATTATCAAGACATTTTAAACTGTTCTGAGACGTGTTAACAAGTTTTATGATCTACAAAACAATAAAAGAAGAAAGAAAAAATTGATGTGACAAATATGTGATATTCCCATATTTGGGGAACACATAACATCACCATGTCCATGTATGGGAACAACACACAGATTTGTCATGTGAAATGTAATGGTGAGAACAGAGCATCCTATAACACAAATACATTTACATGACAGACAACATACAGTAGGAGCATTGGTGTAACATCACTTGGAATAGCATGCATATGTGCATAAGTACTAAAGTTGCATTTGAGCCATTTAGCTGACCTGGAACACAAGAGGAGAAACAACGGAATTGAACCAGGGACAAATCTCAATGGTTCATCACACATAGTAGCTACCAGCAATTGCCAACTGAGAGCTTTGGTATGCTGCTCTCTAAAATAATTATAAAAAGAAGGCACAGAAAGGGGTATTCATAATAATGACAGCACCTGTTAATCTACAAACTTATATATGGATGCTAAAGTGTTCTAGTTGTCATTGTAAGTCTAACACTATTTATAAGCTTCAATGACAAACTTTTTATAAAACTTTATTACCTGAAAAATTGGGTGGGAGGAACATAGACAAGGCTAATCTATTTATACTAAGTAGAGTATAGAAAACCTCTCCATGACTATAACTGGTATACTTTTTTTTAACAGAAAAGTTTAGCCTCTGTGGGTTTTAAAAAATATTGAAACCTGGTGTGTGGTAGACCCATAAAAGTGTAATTGGATGGAGAATGGTAGGACTATTAAATGTTTTAAACCAAAAAAAAAAAAAAAAAAAAAAAAAAGAAAGAAAAAAAAAAACCAACATACATTAAATTTTTAAACTATCGACCTATTATTAGATTTAAATAAGCAATTATGTTATTTTTAGCCAACATTTCTGGAATATGTACAATACGGGGTGGAGAATGTAATCAATGATAATAGGTTGAAATTAAAAAAAAACTTTTTTATGTCATTGAGACAATCAAATTATCGCTCTGTTATTAGATTTTAACAAGCAATTGTGCTTTTTTTAGCTACGATTTCTGTGAAATATGTGGGGGTGGGAAAGTGGAATAAATAATAGATTGAAAATAAAACCCCTTTTTTCCTCATCACTAGAATTAAATTATCCCCATTTTTTTAGAATTTATAAGCACTTATTTTATTTTTAGCCAAGATTTCTAAAATATGTGAGAGTGGAGAGTGGTATACTTTTCTTTATATTCTCTTCTGTTGACCAAAGACACAAGTATTTTCAATTCAATTCAATACTTATTTGCTACAAGAAAGGACACAGGTAGGCTATTATCCATTTATATAAGAAACAATTACAAAATAAAATTTTGGACAACAATTAAAATGGCTAAAATTCAATAAAACCTGAGAAAATAACAATAATAAAACAATTAAAAATCAAGAATACATATTATGCATTTAATTTTCCATATCTGAAATGTACTTTCAAAAAACAATTGATTTCAAAAGTGGTTAGGAAAAATTTCAAAAGTAAAAACAATTTATTATAATGTAGATAAATAAGATAAATTTATCAAAATGGGATTTAAATAAAAAATGTAATTAAAAAGTAATATGAAATCAGAAAATAAACCAATTATAATTCACATAAATAGGATAAATTTACAGAGAGAAAGGGTTAAATAGATATAGGCATAGTTGGAATACAAGCAACTGTGCTAATGATTTAAAAGAAGAAGGATTTAATTTTCACAGGAAATCTGCTAATTGTATATGTAAATTATATGCTATGATTGATTGAAACTTTACTATGTAAATTCTGGACCTATGGGATCTGACCTTGTCCAGTATACTAACAAGTATAATTAATCTAATAATAGGCATGTTGATGGATGTAAGACATGACATTTTATCACAAATTTGCAGTTGAGAAATCTGCCATTTTGAGGAAGTTCCAGGATAGGTTGGGTCTGGAAGAAACTATTGTAGAACTGGTATAAGAAAAGTGGATTAAGTTGAATGAGTCATGTGCTGAGAAGGGAAGATGATGAACCTGTGAAAAGAGCATGGGATCTAGAAGTGGATGATATAAGAGGAAGACGAAAGTTTACATGGAAAGATATGTTGAAGAAAAAAAAGCTGTAAAGTTGTTCTAAACATGGAGGTATTATTGAGGGAGATGACAAAAAAGCTCCGCGCACGCAGCGCAATGCAACTGAGCCAAAAACAAAACTGCCGCAGCGCGTGGAGAACTTTGAAGTCTAATGTGTTCCTTGCCACCAATTGCTCAGCAGGCTTTAGTTTACCAAAAATCTAAGAACATGGCGAAATGGAGAGCACCTTCTTTTGCACAATGCACACTACTTACGGTCAATCACTATGGCAATCACTGGTTGGGCAAAAATTACACCTTTACTGGATTTTCCTGCCGTAAATCAAGTTATCGTCTATTCCATCACGATAATAACAATTACTATTATTATAATTACTTCTATCTATTACCTAATTATTTGTCATATGTATTATATATCATTTGTTTTGTCGATTAAAAGATATAGAATACAATGACAAACATGGTAACAAGATAAAAATACAAGCCCTTTATATGTGCCTGTTTATTTAATTGTCTGATTTCATATAAGCTAAAGAATCTTCTTTTTTTATCAACAAAAGTTAAAAAACTAAAACAGACATCTTTTCTTTTTTTTTTTTTAAGTATTTGAATGTAAAGCTAAAATGCAATTACATCCAAATAACCCATTTTATTGAACCACCATCAGGAAACATTTGCACAATGAATTATCTATAATTCGGTTGGCCTAAAAAGCCCACTCGCATCAAGAAATGAAAGTCACCCAATGTCACATACTAAAAAAGTACAGTACCATAACTTAATTTTGCCCTTTGCTCTCATATGCAAGATGTGGTACGACCATTATAACATTGGTTATGAAAGAGCTCTACCAAATGTTACAAACGATATTTCCAAATGTTACCATATGGAAAGAACTATTGTAAATGTAAGGTGAAATTTGGAGACATTTTGAAGTAATTTCATGAGTATTTTTACAGTTTAAAATATCAAAGAATGTATCATTATTTTTCTTTAAATATTAATTTATAAGTAATTTTGAAAAAGGTATTAATCTTAGTGTTAAAGGTGATGAATTACACTGAACCAACATAAACAACTGTGCTTATTAAATGGGTTGCTTAAAAAAAATTGCTTAAAAAAAATCACTTTACAGTAATAAGTTTTATAATCCACATTATTTCCCATGACAGAATTATCAGATTGTAAAATCAGCCAATATTTGAAATAGACACCCAACAGGGAAAATGCATTAACACATCAATTTCAAATTGAAAATTGAGAAAATAATTTTGGCCTCAAGCTATCAAAGTACATGCAGGCCGATGTGATTTGAAGGGAGATACGATAGTCTGTCACTTTTCTTATGGGTCTTTGCTTGCGGTAGGGGAAAGTACATTAACTTTACCCATGTTGAATCAAGGAACGTAATTTGGTGACTAGAGAGAAGCCTTGAATTATCCTGCAGACATGAATGCCTGGTTTGATAACATTCATGATACCACATGAGCCATTCACTACGGGCGCGGTCTGCAGCCAGTATCACTTTCATCGTCATAATTTCATTTTTAAATCAGCCAATTTACTGGTTTAATAAAAAGAAGATAAGAATCAATTCCTACCCGTTTTACTCTAAATGATGTACACAACCTTGAATTGACGAAGTATATTATCCAGAACAAAACCACGCCAGGGTATATATCGTAAAGAAATAATCGTGTGATGTAATTCAGCGCTTTCCAAGTTTCTTTACCTTAGCGACAAGATCTCGGACATAGCTTTCTAAGCATCCAGCAAAGAAATCGTTAAAATTGTAGCGCAAACCTGTAATGACGTATACTGTGAGTACTGGGTGGTGGTCCTGAGATTTAACACCTCTTGGTGTGCATTTATTAGTGAGCAACATCAGCAAAATTTGCAGCCTACAACGTGTACAGAATGAGGCAGTAGAACTGACATTAACAGGAGGTGGTTTAGCTACTACTGTAGTCGGCCTGAATTGAAACCTATAATGAGATACACATCTGGGTCAACCCAGACTTACGCCCTCTAATGAAATTCCGTTTAACTAGACAAAGCTAACGTACAATGGGTATACCACTTAACAAAAGGTACGCGCACCATTTGTAAGTTATCATTTACATAACATTAAAATTAAAAACCGATCAAATAATTAGCCAAGCAAGATCATATAATTTTGTACTGTTTCCTTCATAAAACAAAAATTGGATAAAAAATTTAATAGAATACTGTAATACTCCAAATAGAAATTGTGGTTTAAAATTTATAAAGGCGCTTTAATGAAGAATGTTCAGATGTAGCCAATTTTTTTTCTTTAATTTTTTTTCTTTCTAAAGGTAGATTTTAGGAAGTGGAAAACATTCTCTCTTGTTCGCAATGACCTCGACCCAAACTCCTGTTTGGGTTCAACCATATTTATTACAACTGGTATGATTGCATCATTTAATGTTTCAGTACAATTCTTAAAGAGTTCAACATAATCACTGGCCTCTCTACTTTAGAGGCACAAGTGTTTTTTTTTTAATAAGTGACTGTCTTCTGTGGGTTGTACCTAGATTTGAATCAATGTAATAAACCTTTTTATATAATATTATATAATAATTTATATACATAAGTATATTATTACTACCAAATACTAACTCATATGATGATGACTGTAGGTGGAAAAGAAAAAGGATGCAAGTGAGGAGACTAGGAAGAACTTTTCAAACTTTATTTAGCTTTAATTATTTATTATTATTTTTATTATTTATTTAATTATTTTATTTCTTTAACTCTTTTCTCTTAGATATTCACAATGCTACTACTTACAGTACTGTACCCCTCCTTTAAATCATCCCTCAAAAGCTACCTCCATCTTTCTGTGTTGTAACTGTTTCTTTGGCCTATTTTAATTGTTTTTTGATCATGTTTAATTATTTTGCATCTTTAATTATAATTTAATTATAGATGTTTCTTTAATTATTTATATTCAGTTTTATATATTATTTAGAATTATTTCAATTTGTAAATTTAGAATACTGTATGATTGGTTTTATTTTAATTTTTTTTTCATATTCCTTATATGTATGTATTATATATATTTTTTGTTTGATTATTTCATTAGGGCTACTTAGTCTAAATTAATTTTATTTACTATTAATTTATTAGTTTCATACTCTCCTTAGAAGAAGACTTATTTCCAGTGGGGTCCTTCTGGTGGTGATAGGGCAGTCCACCGGGAGACAAACCCCTACTCCGAAGAGTGTACTGCGTTCTTTAACGCGCACATGGGCCACAAATATGGAAATATATTAACTTAACACAGACAGAATATTTATAGCCTGTCTCTTATACACATCTTTTATCCATGAGCCACCTAATTTTGGGTGCATTTATTTCTGTTCCATATCCAATATGTAGTGCAAAAAGTTAGGATACATTTTAAAATGGTACTTGTTAGTATTTATTTTTCGCAAATGAGAAATGCAGGCTTAGTTTTTAATTGTGGACTCCTACTGTATGCAGCTAATATACCTTTACACCTTATTTCCACTTTTAGGTAAATGAATTTTTCAACTAAATCTAAACAGTAATGACAGCACTGTACTTAAAATCAATGGGAATGTACAGTATAGTTATTTAGGAACTAGAACGCAAGAAAGTGGGCTTACATTAATTCTTCAAAAAACCCCTCGTTGCCCAAGCTGGGGGAACATGTTACACTCCGGTTATAGCACAGCAGAAGGATAAACTCTTGGATTGATCACATGTACATGAATGTCCTTCAAAGAATAAATATAGAATGCATTCATATAAATTAAAAGAGCAATGTATTTTACCCTACACTATATTAAAATTAAAACCATATTTTCCATTCCCTCATTGATCTTACTAGACAACTCTTTTTAACATTACTATAAAATTTTAACATTCTAATAAACAAGGATATTTATATATCTAGGCCTAAACCAAGACTGAATACCTGTGGTGGCCTTTGCGAAGAGAAAGTGGGAGGGGGATGACACCAGGTCATCCTCAACCCCAAACTTAAATTAGGTTAAATCATAGGGCCTAAAGAAATGAGTAATGAAGTACTTCTTCAGATAAATTAAAATAAATTGATATTAAATGAACCTCCTGTACATTCATGCATGCCTTATTTTGTATAAAATGTCCTTGACTATAAAAAGTTACATTCATTTACCATTTAGCTATTGTTCCTATAGATACTGACAGTGTCAAGAGATCCAGTATATTGGGTTTTGCCTGTCTCTTTTCTACTTGAGCTCACTGCATCCACCATTATTGTAAAATCATTGTTGGGGGTGGTTGACCTACTGGCCTTCTATACAGGTGCCCCATAGAACTGTGAGCAATTGAGAAGGATAAGTCAATTAACTCACTTATTCAATAAATTAATAATAATACTAAATTAACTGTAATTAAGTAATTTTGTTCATTGACAAGTGTTTTTTTTTTCCCTTTTATGTCATAAAAGCACTTTTCCCCCTTGTCATTAGTTAACCAATAGCAAATGCTGTGCGACTGCTCCAATCCCTGGAGGGTATAGCTAGCTGTGTAGTTAATTCAGCACCAGACCAACTTTATTTAATCAATTGTACCATTTGTATGGTTCCAAATCATTCATCCTACCAGATACCCATATTCCTGGGTAGAAAGAGAAGCAAGGTAGAGAAGAGGCAGAGGGGAAGATAGTGGGAGAGAGGGTAAAAGAGGGAGAAAGAGGGGAATAGAGGTAGGAAAAAGAGGGAAAAGGTAGGAGAGAGGAGGTTATTTTATCTCTACCAAAGTACTGCACTTTAGATGTAATTTGTCTTGAAAACTCTTTGATCCCTGGAAACTGTATTCCTGGTCTGGTATAGCTAATTTAGACCAAGTTCATTCAGAAAATCATTTATATCCTACCAAAAAACCACATAATCCGAGAGGAAGAGAAGTAAAAGGAGTGTTTTCAACAAGCTCAAACTCAAGATCATAACTTCTAAGTGAACACCAAGGAATTATGGCTGCGCCTCAGAGGACTATAAAATAGGGTATTTTTTCTACAAGTGCATCTGATAGACAAGTTCCCACCTTTGGTTTTTTTCCAACAATTAATGTTGATTTTCTTTTTTATACAAGGAAAAAAAAAACCTAGAAACTTTTGTCTTTTTTCATATAAATCACACTTTCATAAACTTTTAAAATTTGAAATGATCTTTGATAAATTTAATTAAAACCACAATGGTATTTAATATTAGCTGGAGCCAGACATAGGAAAGCCCAATATGCATCTAAATATACATACTTTCCAGTCATACTTAAGTCATACTAAATATTTTTTTCTCTAGGGCAACAGTTTTTTTATCCGCTGTCTTAGACTAAAAGTGAACCGCTGAAGAACAGGATCAAATCTTCTTAAAATCTTGTGCATTTTCTATTTTCTTTACCACCTGTTAGATGTTTTGTTTCATTCCCACTTCACCGTTGGGCAAGCTGCTAAGAAATATTTACTGCTATAAATAAGTTTGAGATACAGCACGATGGAATGATATAAAATCCAGTAAAACAAACTGCAAAGTGAACCTTACATAAACTATGATTTAGCAGCTTAAAATTGGATTGACTCAACTGAAACTCCAAAAGTTTCAACACATTATTCTGTGTTTTCTCTATGTTATCAACAAGAAAAAGTGACTATATTTGGTAAACCTGAAGAAAAACACAAAAATCTAAGCATTCCAATGAGAAAACAATTCAGTTTTTACTGTTTAAAAGATGTTGGATTGGATTGGATTACATTTATTTGGTGTATAACACGCAGGATAGGCCATGAAAGTCTAGAAGAAGACTTATTTCCAGTGGGGTCCTTCTGGTGGTGATAGGGCAGTCCACCGGGAGACAAACCCCTACTCCGAAGAGTGTACTGCGTTCTTTAACGCGCACATGGGCCACAAATATGGAAATATATTAACTTAACACAGACAGAATATTTATAGCTGATAACATGATTCTTTAATCTGCCTAGATATGTAGCTAATACCAGACACTGTTTGCGAACTCCTTGCATTTGCTATTTTATCTTAAATTTGTAAGCATCTGGGCCTAATGATGTAATAGCAAGATATCCCTAAGAGACTTTTGCAAACACTAAAAATATGACACAAAAAATGCTGGGATTAAGCACTAATCACACTTATAAACCAAAAATATAAAATGATCCGGAAGACAGACACCGATATCATTGCTATTTATATACATTTATAGATTTAAATACAAATTTATGTATACCCTGGAGACATGAAGATCTATTACGATAAATAATATACATCCACTGCAAACACTTAAGGAAAGAAGTTATATTAGTTGTTTTTTTAAGTATTGTAACCAAAACATTTATTTTGAAAACAAAATTATAAGAAGATATGTCTCCAGGTGCTTATGTACAGCAATTTAAAACTGATAATATAATAAAGTATAAACTCCTTTTTGGGACACCCCACTTAGAGCATGCCTCCATTAAGGAGAAACTCTTCTGCGAAACAAGAATAATTACACTAAATATAAGAATGTTGGGTTTTTTTTCAATTGCAGCTGAGTGCAAAAGTAGAACCATTGAAAGTTTAGTGTTTTTATTATTTTCCAAATTTTATTAAAAATCACATTAATAATTAATTTAAAATCTCTTTCCTGGAAAACATAAAATTCATAAATATAAAGAGTATTTATAAATGTAATTTTATGCATTAGTATTACATTAAAGAAAAAAAAAAAGAACACTATATATACCCAATAAATGTAAAAGATGAGCATTTATGTCTGCAATAAATTTATTTACCAACACTGTGATGTTTTTTTTTTTTTCATTCAGTGAATAATTCCAGGACAACAGCAGGAAGTCCAATGTTCATGCTCTGTGCATTCAAAAGCTGAAGAATCATGTTATTAATCGTCCTGAAACTAACCAGGGGCGAGTGGCTTTCCTCAAAGTGTGAAAATGAAATTAAGTCAGTCTAGGAAGGGGCAGCAGCTGTGCCTTATCAAATCACAGACATTCTATCGTGAGTGCCCCCTCCCCGTGAGGACCATGGCTGTAGACAGGTTCATGATTACAAGCAACGAATCCAATGAAGAATGTCATATGGTTAGCAATTTGTTCAGACATTAGAGTATAGAATTTGGCCAGTGTTCCAGGACTACAGGCAGATGGACAATTTAAGTTTATGGTCTATAAGGAAGGGGAACCTCAGCGCTGTTCCCCCAGGTCAAAATTCCAGACACGCTTATGGATACTGTAATATGTTCTTAATCATACATCTGTTGTATAATAGAAACAATGTTGGAAAAATGTAAGTTTTAGGTTGGAGCCTAATTCTCAAATCAATCTGTTTATGATTTTGCTTTAACTTTACCTTTTTCATGATGACAATGTAGAAAATGTTACATTTTCTAACAAGGGGCTTGTTACCAAATGCATGTTCAACTTCACGAGTAAAACAACAGTTGGTTATCTGCTATTTTCACTTGCCAGACCCTGGTAGAGATGGACACTTTCTCTTCAAACAATTTTTTTTTGGTGAAATATGCGTTGTCCCCATTAGGAGTCGAACCTAAGACACAAAAGAAGTCTGTAAAAACAATGTAAATATTAAAAATAAATTGTCAGGACAACATTTGAATAGGCAGACTCATACATTGTACTCTATGATGCGACTTTCTCCAAAAGGAACTACAGGTATCTCCTCAGATTTCAATTCCAAGGTCACTGGGAATCACGAAGTGGCAGGCTTATATCTAGGAGGGTGCACTGATGTTTACTTGCAACATGCCCCATCCCCACACCCCAATCAAAAAAAAAAATTTGCATATTTGACTGTAAATCTATAGTACAAAGGCCTATTACTCAATCTACAATGTGACAAATTATTGTCAACTTGGCCAATGCTTATCTCAATTTATTACAATGTTTCCAGTAAAAGTCCTGCTCAACTGAAAACAAGATTAATTCTAATTTATTTATTAACATAAAAAATATTTGTACAAAAAATAATTCTATTTAAAATAAACAAATTTTTTTCCCGTATACAGTATACACATTAAAATTATTAAGAATAACTGAAGACATGTTTGAAAAATATGTGTAGACCTCAAACACTGTATTACAGTACAGACTTTCAAGATTAGGGGATACTCTCATGAGTGCCATTAGACCTCAATAGACCCATTAGATAGGAGCACACTAGAATATAGTATAACCAAATAAAACTGTAATTTGCATATTAGTACATCATTTTAGGCTTGGATGCAGGTCCCCAGTAGGGCACTGCTCCATTCCCCCTCCACTGGACCATCATCACAAGGTCCTAGGCATTCCCAATTCCCCATCATAGAAGCCCCTATCTAGTAACAATCTACGGATGTGCATTTGTTTTTATTTATTTTTATTTCATTTCTGATATAAATAGGAAAATAAATACACAACAAATAAAATCAACAACATTTGGTCAAAGTTAACAAAAATATTATACTATTTTTAATAAATTTAAGATTCTAGAATTTCATGTATTTTGAGACTTAATACTGAAAATCATTTGTACAAATTTTGCATATTTTGGGCTTGATTTAAAGCACCGCTGAAGTGATCCTAAATAAAGTGTTATTAATATTTACTGGTACTATAAGGCTGCTTCTATGCACTTTTTATTATTACACCTTTGGTAGTCAATGGCTCACACACCTACTAAACTCATACCCACCTTCACTGCACCTCCCCGAGGGAGTAGTTCATAGCGCTGTAAAATAGTAATTAGCTATTAAACTCTCCACCCAAGAGTAGGTGGAGAGAGCCGATATGAAGTCTCTGGAGCCTAATACCAATATAGACAGTATTCACGCATACATTTATTCATTCATAATATATTGAGGAACATGGGCCAAGGGTTGCCAATAGTGAATATATCACTGTCTTACAAAACAGGCATTTTTAGAAATGCATGACAGGAAGTGCATTGGTCAGTACACAGAGAGACAATCCCATACAGTTTTTCCAATAGTATATCAAGTTCCTTGCACAGATCACTTATAAACATGGGACCAAGTGCTTAATATTCCATCTGAAGGAGAGCGTATTGTAATTGACAGGGAACATGCACACCCTAATTACCACTAATTTTCTAGCTTGTTCTCCATCAATGTTTGTGTCATGTTGACGGGTTGGGGGGGAGAGATACCCCAATAATTGCTACAAAATCATCAATATACCGGTATATCATTCTAAGCCTCATCATGTCACAGACCATGAAAAGTATTATGAAGTAAAATTAATTTCTTACATCTAGCCTGGCAAAATGTATGTTCTTGAAACCTTACTGTACAAATATTCAAAATCTGAAACTAAAACTATAGAGTATTGCCAAAGAAGTATAATAAGGTGAGAAGTTCACAGATGAACCCTTGCAACAAATGACAATAAACAGACATCATGATAATAGAAAAATTTGTGTGCAAGAAGTACCATGTAGTGGACATTTACAGTAATATTTCCCCTTATGTATAGTGACTTCCCCCTACTGGAAATTATGACTAACTTAAGGTCAGTCTGTTAAAAGATTTTGTAAAGTGTTGCTGTATTATGCATAAGTAGTAGTTAGGGAAGGGAGTATTTTAGGGTAGAGAAAACTATCAAACATTAATAAAAACCTATGGGAGTGTGCCAACCCCCTTTGGCATCATTCCATTATTTAGAAACAGTCTTAACAACTGGAATTAATCCAAAAGTCGGCCTCCTAAGATTATCCTTGGCAACAAAAAACTATGTGGGTTATGCCACGTTTTCATTATAAAATTCCATTAATTTATACTATTTTTACATCAATTGACTTCAAAGATTCTCTCTATCCATTTTCTTCTTTGTAAGGTTTTAAAATAATGTTTTAACAATTTTAATTGTTTTGAAGCTTTGCATGGCGAAGTAACAATGTTATAATAATATGCGGTATACCACATGGATACTACAGTAGTTCTGAAAAGAATTGTTATTTTTGTTGAGAATGTCCTAACGTTTTGATTGAGTTCTTTCAATCGTCATCAGTATAATAATATCTTTATGCATCAATAATAATCTCCCGATAGCAACTGAAGCAACTCAATCGAAAAGTGTGACATTCTCAACAAAAACAACGGTTCTTTTCAGAGCTATCTATATGGTGTACAGCAAGCATTTAACATAAGAATACCTATTTGTAAAAATACTATACAGGAAGCAAGATGAAATAAATAAACTTCACATTTCTTCAACTACTTAGTTGCTTTCATAGGTGTTGTTTATAGCAAATAATATTAAAAACAAGATTTAAAAGCCTACAAGGACTGGTGTTGAAGTAGAATGATTGCTAAGCAAACTAGTAGGCTCTTAACCTTTAAAAAAATGTATATTGATTTAATTTTATTATGAAACCACCTTATCTCTGAAGTTCAAATGTAATATTGATGATTATATTTATATATCAGAAATGCAATTTTAATAATCAATGATATTCTAAAACATGTTGAAGCCTAAAACTATGGGCATATCATATTTTCTGGTCACATAAAAATTTATATTGTGGACAGAGCTTTAAGCCACAAATCGCGGCAACAGTTGTCAGCTGACGTGATTCTAAGCAGAATGCAATGCATGGATCCTCTCAGACAACATCCGATAAAGGGCCCGATTTTAACAGTAAATCTTCCCCGCACTTCCAGGGCTTACAAAATACTTGTAGTGGTATTTCAATGAAAAATTGTAATATGATGTGTTAATACTTATAATTACGCCATTGAGTGGGCTGAGACAATATTTCCTTACAGTATCTGTTTCAAACCTTTGATATCTAGTTTATTTGTTTTGGATAAGGTAATTTGTAAGCCTTTTAAGCTGCATATATTGTGAAATCTGTATGCTAATTCAAAGCATCCTTTTTTTCAAAGGGATTCAAAGTATTAGGATAATGCCACTTTCATAAAAGCAAAATCTCCCAACCAACTATTGTTAATTCATGGAGGTTCACATTACAATGCCTTTGAGCATTATCTAAACATCGGCAAAGCCTACGTCATTGATATAGCCACTGGCTTTCTCCAGCAGACTTCCTGTGCGAGATGAGCATTTTGAAAACCAAAAGAATGCTCTGACGGGACTCTCGGCCCAACACCTACACACTACTACTTTGCTTATTGATTGTGAATTCATATAATCACTTGAGGCGTTTACACTATGTATTTCATGACAATCTAAAGCATGTTCAAACTAAAAGGCTAAATATTTGAGGGTAAAATCGACTTTAAAGTCAATAGCCTAAAGCAATGTAGCTACCGTTCAGAGGTGTGTGAATGAAAATGATACTTGGAAAAACGAACAACTGGTGTTTTAACTTCCTGTATTCCAAAATACTCTGAAAAAGAATTATAAATGTATTTATCCTGACAGTGTGCAACCAAGGTGCAGCATTCACTAAGAAGTACATCGATCATCTATAGATAAGGTATTCATTAATTGCTATTAGTTAATCAGTATTGTATTTGTACAATTGGCTATAATAATCAATAGTTTTTCAATGTGTAAAAAAAGTGTAATCACATTTATATCAACATAATGTAGCAGAATATCACAATCATCGGTCTATCATCAACACCATTGTCACCACCACATCATCATGATTATGTAGTTGTACCTATCAAAGATCGATTTAACTTTCATTGGTGACTAACCCACTGGGTTAGTTTACTGTATGTATATTTCACTACCCCATTGGCTATTTTACTAGCCCAGAGGAGTTTTGACTAGACATTGTACAACAGACTAGTACTAAATCAAGCCCTGCCTATGTATCATAAATATAACACAATATTATTATCATCATTTTTATTATCATTATCATTCTTATTACAGTAATGTATATTTATATAGAAGCATTAATATAGGACAATCATTTATATTATCTATGTATCATATTATTATTGTATCATAAATATAACACAATATTATAATCATCATCTTTATTATCATCATTCTTATTAATGTACATTTATACAGCATTAATATAAGACATAATTATCATTACCATTGTTATAATTGTTAATGTTAACTGAGTAATCAAA
Organism: Anneissia japonica; assembly: GCF_011630105.1. Classification (NCBI taxonomy): domain Eukaryota; kingdom Metazoa; phylum Echinodermata; class Crinoidea; order Comatulida; family Comatulidae; genus Anneissia; species Anneissia japonica. The sequence goes on along the minus strand of NW_022683792.1, from coordinate 1,151,365 downwards.
TGCTTGTTAAGCATGAGCAATTTTACACAAATTTCTTTGCAGATAAAAGAGAAACATTTTGCAGATAAAAGAGTAACATTTTATATGTTATTAAAAAATCTAATGTTTTCTAGTTAGTTACTTTGAAAGCAATTTAAAACTAATTAAACTTAATTACACTTGGATTTAGCTTCTGTGTGGCTGAACTATTGTATTATCAGGGTTGTTGTTAATAGCCGGTAACCGGTAAAAATTGCCGGCTGTCAGAATATTTTATCCGCCTGTAGGCTAGGGCCTAGCATAAAAATTATTTCTATAACTCAAAAAAACGATCAATAAATTACTGTATAAGTATAGCCTAGGCCTTGCAATTACTTACTCATCGTTTTACATAAAGAGGAGAAGGCTAGGTATTGTCTTTAGAAACAAAATAAGAAAACAAAGATATCTAAAATTGTAAACAACGATG